>NW_028158732.1:2500-27590 GCF_964263955.1 Coregonus lavaretus | reverse complement strand
TACATTCTACACACATTTTGCATACATAGCACTTTTTTCCACAGTTGTTAAAAGCAAGAATATAGGTATTTGATATACATTACATCTGGATAGATAGTACTCACCCACATGCGGTATACATTATATATGGTGTACATAGCATATCGTGTTTTCAGTCATAACTATTATAGAACATGAGCTTTTTAACCCACCCCTCAGCTACTCTCAGTCCATCCCACCTATCTCTGTAAACCACCCTCTTATTATTTCTGTATGCCATATATTATTCAACTGTGCTGTGATGTTTCAAATAAATTCTGAACCTTTCTAATAGCATAGTATCTACAGATTGTAAGTTATATTGTTGATGTATTGACTATGGCTTTCCAAATCTCCCAACAGTGCTATTTGTAGGGTTAATTTTAGGTAAATGTTGTGATTTTTCAGCAATTCCTGAACCTGTGACCAGAAACAAGCTACATAGGGGCAATACCAGAATAAATGATCTAGTGATTCTGTCTCTTCGTAGCAAAATCTGCAGAGTTGAGATGGTTGTATGCCCTATATACATAACAATCTGTTTGTGGCAAGAATTTTGTATAATTTAAATTGAAAAACTCTATGTTTTGAATCAAGCTCTGTTTTGTTTATCATCAGTTCACAAACTATGTGCCATGGAATCGGGACATCGAAAATCTCTTCCCAACTATTTTGCAGCCCGTATGGCGCCGCTGTCAAAGTTTTGCTCCTCAAATAAAACTAGTACATTTTTCTATTTATCCCTCTTTTATTTTTTCTCGATCTCCTTCTTTCTTTCTCTTTCTCTCTTTTCGCTCTCTCCCTTTCTCTCTTTCTCCCCTTTCTCTCTCGCTCACCCTTTTCCCCTCTCTTGCTCTCTCAGTTTCTCTCTCTCTCTCCCATCTCTCTTTCCCTGTCTCTCCTCTCTCTGTCTCTATCTCTCTCTCTCCCTCCCCTCTCCCTCTCTCCTCTGCCCCCCCCCCCCCCCCCCCCACCCCCCTCTCTTCTATCGTTCACAACCTGGGGAACCTATCAGGCGGTGTGTAAGCAGGGCCTGTTCGCCCCAACCGTGTCGTGCGGTTTAACCTCTGGCTCCGAACGACCCCGTCTCACAGCACGACCGCTGCCTGGGTGGGAGGGTTGGGTGGGGGGACAACCGCAAGAGTTCAGGGACCACCAGGCATCTAAGAACTCAGAACTCCTGTCCCCCCTTAAAATACCCCTGGGTCTGTATTGCGATTCAAGGCTTGTTGTTAAGTAGAGTGGGAGCGGAATGGAGATCCCATAGCATGATAGAAAGGTATACCTTCTATGAAAATCATTTTATAAAACCAGGTTTGTGTCAAGTTTTGAGTAGTCCATAGTGGTCCGTATGTCTTTTACGAATATGGTCCTCCATATCACCATGGTTCATATCACCATGGAATCACAATGGAATTTTCCAGCACTAAGTCATAACAACATAAAAATGGTTACCTTCTTTTGTACTTTGACTATGTCTTCCTTTTATCTTCAGAATAGGGGTTATCAGTGAATTTGGTTGTCAGGATATGGTTCATCCTCTTTAGAGTTAAACAAACAAATGAAGTCTTCTTTTAGCGTGGCAGGACACTCAGGACAGAACCCTAACAGGCTGGAAGGAATGCTTTTAACAATATGCTGTTGGACACATTGGAACACGAGACCTCCAGAGATTGGCGCATTCCAGGGGGGCATTTTTGTCGCTCTTCAAACCTCAATCAACGCTACTATCTCCTTCTCGCCCCTCCATGCTCCCCCGGTCCAGGGTCCTGGCTCTACGTCCCAGTTTGGGACCCGACTGGGACGTCGATGTGTTAATCGCCTAAGAATGCAGCTTTACAGGGACCCAAACACACACACACACACTCTACCCCCTCCTCCGGACATCGGAGGTCCTGTGTGCCCCAACCATCTGCGTTCTGGATCATGGAAAACCTCTCGTCTGGTGAAAAATGGAAAGGAAGATGTCTCTTTTAAATAGTTACACAGAGTGCCCTAAAAAGTTGTCGTTTTTTATGAATCACCTACAAGTCCTTAAAAGTCTCCACCAGTGTTTTAGTTGATGCTTAGGGTCTTGAAATCTTCCTGACCATGTGAATAACTCTGGGTCCTGGTGTAGACTCTCAGAAAAGGGTCACTTTAATGTCTCTTCCCAAGTACCCAAATGGTCTTGACTGACATTTTACGTGATACCTAGGGCCCAGAGTATTTCCTGGTCAGGTCATGTGGTCAGGAGGACAAGAGAAACCCCTGGCTCTATGGATTGCCTACTGTTTGTTCCAACGGTCAACTGAAAGGGTCATCATGTAATCGTAGTAATGTAACAATAGATTTTCCAAATTCTGTTGAGCTTTAGAACTCCTCATGACCTCTTCTGTACCATTATGTGGACATCAGAGGAGGCTGGTGGGAGGAGCTATAGGAGGACGGGCTCATTGTAATTGCTGTAAAGGCTAAATGGATCGGAGTCAAACAGGTGCTTTCTATATGTTTGATGTGTTTGATACTGTTCCATTTATTCCATTCCAGCCACTACAATGAGCCCGTCCTCCTATAGCTCCTCCCACCAGCCTCCACTGGTGGACATCTGTAAATCCTCTCTGTTTTACTAGCAGGTTAACGTTTATTGTCATGAGTCTAAATCCTGGAGGCAGAATTGAGGCGATTTCCTGCTAGATAGGCTAGCTGCAAAGTCAATATTGGCTATATTGTAAATATTTATGAAAACAAAAATGTGCTTTTTGGTCTTAATTCAAGGTTAGGGTTAGGCATTAGGGTTAGCAGTGTGGTTAGGGTTAAGGTCAGGGTTAGATTTAAAATCTGATTTTATGACTTTGTGGCTGTGCTAGCTAGTGACCACTCTGCAGAGCTGCCTCCAGAACAAGATTCATGAGGAAAAACACTAACCTGCGTTCTACTCAAGGGGAATTTCTTCAACCGTTGACAGGGCATGTAACACAATCACACACAACCTCCGATATCAGCTAGTAGTGCAGACTGTGTGTGTGTGTGTGTGTGTGACTGTGTGTGTGTGTGTGTGTAAGAGAGTGCGTACGAGTGCGTGTGTGCATGCGGGTACTGTGCAGATGTATTTGTCTGTGTGTGTGTGTGTGTGCACGCCCAGGTGTGTGTGGTAGTTCAGTTTTGATTAACCCATGGATAAGACGATGCCTCTGCATCCGGCAAATAGGGTGGTCAGGTCAGGAAGTTGGAGGAAACACATGGAACCAACTTTCAGCACAACTATGCCAAAAATCTCTTTCTCCATCTCTCCCTCTCTCTCTCTCCATCTCTCCCTCTCTCTTCTCTCTCTCTCTCTCCATCCCTCCTTCTCTTCATCTCTCTCTGTCCTTTACAGTTAGGATAACAGTCGGGGAGCCAAATTCCACATGGCACATTATCAGTGTGTTGAAAGCACTTGACTGCTATGTGACAGTCTGTCACAGTGTCAGTCAGTGACAGTTCCCCTTTAGAGGGGACGGGAGGGGGAGAGGAGGGGTGAAAGGAAAAGAGGTTGATCCATTTGATACTGGTTCTCTCTGGACACCCTGACAGGAGCTGTCGTTGGAGTGGTGGAAGGGCGAGGTGGGGGCGGGGTGGGGTCCTTATCCATCAAAGACCCACCCCTATCTGCCGCGCTGTCCATCAAATCCTGGGGGGTCGTGTTTGGATAAGGTTAGGGACTGGGTCGTGTGTGTGTGTGTGTGTGTGTGTGTTATGACAACACCTCTGCTGTCTAGGCTGGATCGTTAGAACATGGCACCCTGGCCTCATGTTACTGTGCTCTTACTGCCTAGGGTGAAGGGGGTGAGGGGTGAGGTTAGGGGGCACAGGGGAACATCAGAGGGAACGACCTAAACTGGTGAGACCTTTAACATTTGCTATTTGCACTTTTGACCTGAATATGTAGACAATATGTAGACATCACCATACAGATGTAGTCTAATAAAAGTCACAGTCTCATTGTTGAAGAGAGTTACAGTACAATAACAAAGCCTTCAGAAAGTATTCACACCCCTTGACTTTTTCCACATTTTGTTGTGTTACAAAGTGAGATTAAAATTGATTTAATTGTAATTTTTTGTCAATGATGTACACAAAATATTCCAATGTCAAAGTGGAAGAAAAATTCTAACATTTGCCCCAAAGAATATGAAAAATAAAACACTAATATATCTTGATTAGATAAGTATTCAACCCCCTGAGCCAATACATGTTAGAATCACCGTTGGCAGCGATTACAGCTGTGAGTCTTTCTGGGTAAGTCTCTAAGAGCTTTGCACACCAGGATTGTACAGTATTTGCATATTATTATTTTTATAATTCTTCAAGCTCTGTCAAGATTGTTGTTGATCATTGCTAGACAGCCATTTTCAAGTCTTGTCATAGATTTTCAAGCCGATTTAAGTCAAAACTGTAACTAGGCCACTCAGGAACATTCATCTTCATCTTGGTAAGCAACTCCAGGTTATATTTGGCCTTGTGTTTTAGTTTATTGTCCTGCTGAAAGGTGAATTTGTCTCCCAGTGTCTATTGGAAAGCAGACTGAACCAGGTTTTCCTCTAGGATTTTGCCTGTGCTTAGCTTTATTCCATTTCTTTTTATGCTAAAAATCTCCCTAGTCCTTGCTGATGACAAGCATACCCATAACATGATGCAGCCACCACCATTCTTGAAAATATGAAGAGTGGTACTCAGGAATGTGTTGTGTTGGATTTGCCCCAAACGTAACGCTTTGTATTCAAGACATAAAGTTAATTTCTTTGCCACATTTCTTTGCAGTTTTACTTTAATTTCTTATTGCAAACCGGATGCATATTTTGGAATATTTTTATTCTGTACAGGCTTCCTTCTTTTCACGCTGTCATTTAGGTTAGTATTGTGGAGTAACTACAATGTTGTTGATCAGTTTTCTACTATCACAGCCATTAAACTCTGTAATTGTTTTAAAGTCACTATGGTGAAATCCCTGAGCGGTTTCCTTCCTCTCCAGCAACTGAATTAAGAAAGGAGTCCTGTATCTTTGTAGTGACTGGGTGTATTGTGTAATTAATAACTTCACCATGCTCAAAGGGATATTTAATGTCTGCATTTGTTACTCATCTACCAATAGGTGCCCTTCTTTGCGAGGCATTGGAAAACCTCCCTGGTCATTGTGGTTGAATCTGTATTTGAAATTCACTGCTCAACTGAGGGACCTAACAGATAATTGTATGTGTGGGATGAAGAGATGAGGTAGTCATTCAAAAATCCTATTAAACACGATGATGGCACGCAGAGGGATTCCATGCAACTTATTATGTGACTTATTAAGGAAATGTTTTGCTCCTGAACTTATTTAGGTTTCCCATAACAAAGGGGTTGAATACTTATTGACTCAAGACCTTTCAGCTTTTAATTTTTTATTAATATGTAAACTATTCTAAAAACATAATTCCACTTTGACATTATGGGGTATTGTGTGTAGGCTAGTGACACAACACCTCAATTTAATCCATTTTAAATTCAGGCTGTAACACAGCAAAATGTGGAAAACGTCAAGGGGTGTGAATACTTTCTGAATGCACTATATATTGCCAAAAGTAGCCTATTCTTTTTACCACAGTTTTACACCCAGTCCCTCCCTTATAACCCAATCCTTATTAGTCTATTACAAACAATGCATTGGGATCTGCTTGATCTGATTAAATGTCTTTGTAATGTTCTAAATGACCTGAAAATCCCAAAGTAAACTTTGGTTATTGGCAAAACACACTTTTTTTTCATTTTCACACAAAAAAATAAGCTTAAGAAAAAGGCCTAGCGCCATAGTCTATTTTTGAAAACAGTGGCGTTTGTATATTGTGTCAGAAAACCATAAAACCAACAGCTGTGATTCAGGAGGACACAGAGAGAAAGACAACCAGTAATCCTGTGGTCTTCCTTACATACAGATGTAGGATCTTCATTTGATCACCCAGTTGTTGCAAGAAATGTCCCACACAGCAGGAAACGCAGACTTGTAGTGTATTCAAGGTTTAAAAGGGCTTCTGAAGTTTGTAATTTCCAATTAAACATTTCTGACATGATTTGCAAAAATGTATCAACCTCTAAAAAAATGTCCATTAATTAGAATCCACACAACAATACAAATGTCCTGTTGCTGCAGGATTATTTTCCTGCTGTGAGAAACTGGTCAAATGAAGAAGCTACGCCTGTAGCCAGTTTGGCCAGGGGAGCCTCTACAACCTCTTTAACCAGTAGTCATTATCATTCTAGCACCATGGTGGTGGTGTCACAACACTAAGTTTGGCAGCAATACAGTGACAGAATGGGCCAGAGGTGATCTTAAACTAAACTGCTGTGCTGTGAGATTTTGGTATCCTAGATGTTGTCTGTGGTTTTTTTCCCTCTTTTTTTCTGTGACTTGTTTTAATTGTTTCGTTTTTTTCTCTGTGACTTGAGTATCATTTACACATTCTTACGTTGTATTGTGACTTTTAAATCAGTCTGTCAAACTGTTGTAATGTCAATTGTTTCAGTCAAGACGAATCTCATTTTGGCTGTTACTTGAGTTTCCCCGTGTGTGGTTAGTTAGCTCCCTCTACTGTTAAATGTGTATCATACAGGATAATGATGCCAATGCAGCAAGTGGCTTAATAACCACTATACTCCATGATCATTAGTACAATAGTACCCTTTAATCAATGGTACTCTTTGTTTATTTGATGTTAGAAAAATATTTAGTTCACTATAGATAAAATGATATATCTGGGCAGTACAGATGTGCACCAGGACATTTATGCTTTTGAAAACAACACTTTTGTAACGTTGCAATTCAATATTGAAATCTTGTATTTTTTTATTTTTAATTTTTTATTTCACCTTTATTTAACCAGGTAAGCCAGTTGAGAACAGGTTCTCATTTACAACTGCGACCTGGCCAAGATAAAGCAAAGTAGTGCAATAAAAACAACACAGAGTTACATATGGGGTAAAAAAAAAAACATAAAGTCAGAAATACAACAGAAAATATATATACAGTGTGTGCAAATGTAGCAAGTTATGTAGGTAAGGCAATAAATAGGCTATAGTGCAGAATAATTACAATAGTATTAACACTGGAATGCTAGATGTGCAAGAGATGATGTGCAAATAGAGATACTGGGGTGCAAAAGAGCAAAATAAATAACAATATAGGGATGAGGTAGTTGGGTGGGCTAATTTCAGATGGGCTGTGTACAGGTGCAGTGATCGGTAAGGTGCTCTGACAACTGATGCTTAAAGTTATTGAGGGAGATAAGAGTCTCCAGCTTCAGAGATTTTTGCAATTCGTTCCAGTCATTGGCAGCAGAGAACTGGAAGGAATGGCGGCCAAAGGAGGTGTTGGCTTTGGGAATGACCAGTGAGATATACCTGCTGGAGCGCAGACTACGGGTGGGTGCTGCTATGGTGACCAATGAGCTAAGATAAGGCGGGGATTTGCCTAGCAGTGATTTATAGATGGCCTGGAGCCAGTGGGTTTGACAACGAACATGTAGTGAGGACCAGCCAACAAGAGCGTACAGGTCACAGTGGTGGGTAGTGTATGGGGCTTTGAAGACAAAACGGATGGCACTGTGATAGACTACATCCAATTTGCTGAGTAGAGTGTTGGAGGCTATTTTGTAAATGACATCACCGAAGTCAAGGATCGGTAGGATAGTCAGTTTTACGAGGGCATGTTTGGCAGCATGAGTGAAGGAGGCTTTGTTGCGAAATAGGAAGCCGATTCTAGATTTAACTTTGGATTGGAGATTCTTTATGTGAGTCTGGAAGTTGAGTTTACAGTCTAACCAGACACCTAGGTATTTGTAGTTGTCCACATACTCTAGGTCAGACCCGTCGAGAGTGGTGATTCTAGTCGGGTGGGCGGGTGCTAGCAGCGTTCGATTGAAAAGCATGCATTTAGTTTTACTAGTGTTTAAGAGCAGTTGAAGGCTACTGAAGGATTGTTGTATGGCATTGAAGCTCATTTGGAGGTTTGTTAACACAGTGTCCAATGATGTTCTTATATCAACTGCAAAACACACAGACACACCAATGACTGTAAAGCACACACCACCCCACCTCCTCTCCTTCTCCTCCTCCCCCCTTCCTTCTCCTCTCCTTCTCCTTCTCCTCCTCCCCACCCCCCCACCTCCTCTCCTTACACTGACCCCCCCACCTCCTCTCCTTCTCTTCCTCCCCCACCCCCCCACCTCCTCTCCTTCACCTCCTCCCCTACCTCCTCCCTCCCTCCTCTCCCCCTACCTCCACCTATCCACAATGTGATCTATAAATAGTCTGTCATCAGTAGATGGTGAGTGGTGCTGACCCTGGCCTTCTCTCCCTCTATCCCTCCGTCCAGCAGAGAGAGAGAGAGAGAGAGGTGATTGATGGGGGCTCAGGCCCGGGCCAACCTTCCACTTGGGCCCTGCTGGCTGGCTGTATAAATAATGACAGGTCAGCGCCACTGAGGATGGAGGGATGGAGGGAGGAAAGAGGAGAGAAGAGGAAAGCACTCTAATGTGCAATGGTCTTGCACACACATATTGCATTGTTAGTGTACAGTATGTCTCTCACTTTCTCTCTCTCTTTCTTTCTCTCCTCTTTTTCTCCCTCTCTATCCCTTATTTCTCTCTCTTCCACCTCTCCCATCTCTCTCATCGCTCTCTCTTTCACTGTCTCTCTCTCTCTCTCTCTCTCTCTCTCTCTCTCTCTCTCTCTCTCTCTCTCTCTCTCTCTCACTGTCTCTCTCTCTCTCACTGTCTCTCTCTCTTTCACTGTCTCTCTCTCTTTCTCTCTCTCTCTCTCTCTCTCTCTCTCTCTCTCTCTCTCTCTCTCTCTCTCTCTCTCTCTCTCTCTCTCTCTCTCTCATTTAATTCAATTCAAAGGGCTTTATTGGCATGGGAAACATATTTTTACATTGCCAAAGCAAGTGAAATAGATAATAAACAAAAGTGAAATAAACAATCAAAAATAAACCGTAAACATTACACTCGCAAAAGTTCCAAAGGAATAGAGACATTTCAAAAGTCATATTATGGCTATGTACAGTGTTGTAACGATGTGCAAATAGTTAAAGTACAAAATGGAAAATAAATAAACATAAATATGGGTTGTATTTACAATGGTATTTGTTCTTCACTGGTTGCCCTTTTCTTGTGGCAACAGGTCACAAATCTTGCTGCTGTGATTGCACACTGGTATTTCACCCAATAGATTTAGAGTTTATAAAAATTGGATTTATTTTAGAAATCTTTGTGGGTCGCTTCCTTTTAGGTGGTTGTAAAATTGTAAAATGTCTGGATTTTTATCATTAGTGGGCATCGGCCTAATTCTGCTCTGCATGCATTATTTGGTGTTTTACATTGTACACAGAGGATATTTTTACAGAATTCTGCATGCAGAGTCTCAATTTGGTGTTTGTCCCATTCTGTGAATTCTTGGTTGGTGAACGGACCCCAGACCTCACCCCCATAAAGGGCAATGGGTGCTATAACTGATTCAAGTATTCGAAATGTTATGTTCCTTTTGATGTCATAGAAGGCCCTTTGATGTCATAGAAGGCCCTTCTTCTTCAGAATCTGTGGTAGAAGATCTAGGTGCTGTTGTAGGCCCTCCTTGGTTGGAGACAGAAGCACCAGATCATCAGCAAACTGTAGACATTTTACTTCAGATTCTAGTAGGGTGAGGTCGGGTGCTGTAGACTGTTCTAGTGCCCTTGCCAATTTGTTGATATACAGTGAGGGAAAAAAGTATTTGATCCCCTGCTGATTTTGTACGTTTGCCCACTGACAAAGAAATGATCAGTCTATAATTTTAATGGTAGGTTTATTTGAACAGTGAGAGACAGAATAACAACAAAAAAATCCAGAAAAACGCATGTCAAAAATGTTATAAATTGATTTGCATTTTAGGGAGGGAAATAAGTATTTGACCCCCTCTCAATCAGAAAGATTTCTGGCTCCCAGGTGTCTTTTATACAGGTAACGAGCTGAGATTAGGAGTACACTCTTAAAGGGAGTGCTCCTAATCTCAGTTTGTTACCTGTATAAAAGACACCTGTCCACAGAAGCAATCAATCAATCAGATTCCAAACTCTCCACCATGGCCAAGACCAAAGAGCTCTCCAAGGATGTCAGGGACAAGATTGTAGACCTACACAAGGCTGGAATGGGCTACAAGACCATCGGCAAGCAGCTTGGTGAGAAGGTGACAACAGTTGGTGCGATTATTCGCAAAAGGAAGAAACACAAAATAACTGTCAATCTCCCTCGGCCTGGGGCTCCATGCAAGATCTCACCTCGTGGAGTTGCAATGATCATGAGAACGGTGAGGAATCAGCCCAAAACTACACGGGAGGATCTTGTCAATGATCTCAAGGCAGCTGGGACCATAGTCACCAAGAAAACAATTGGTAACACACTACGCCGTGAAGGACTGAAATACTGCAGCGCCTGCAAGGTCCCCCTGCTCAAGAAAGCACATATACAGGCCCGTCTGAAGTTTGCCAATGAACATCTGAATGATTCAGAGGAGAACTGGGTGAAAGTGTTGTGTTCAGATGAGACCAAAATCGAGCTCTTTGGCATCAACTCAACTCGCCGTGTTTGGAGGAGGAGGAATACTGCCTATGACCCCAAGAACACCATCCCCACCGTCAAACATGGAGGTGGAAAACATTATGCTTTGGGGGTGTTTTTCTGCTAAGGGACAGGACAACTTCACCGAATCAAAGGGACGATGGACGGGGCCATGTACCGTCAAATCTTGGGTGAGAACCTCCTTCCCTCAGCCAGGGCATTGAAAATGGGTCGTGGATGGGTATTCCAGCATGACGATGACCCAAAACACATGGCCAAGGCAACAAAGGAGTGGCTCAAGAAGAAGCACATTAAGGTCCTGGAGTGGCCTAGCCAGTCTCCAGACCTTAATCCATCGAAAATCTGTGGAATGAGCTTAAGGTTCGAGTTGCCAAACGTCAGCCTTGAAACCTTAATGACTTGGAGAAGATCTGCAAAGAGGATTGGGACAAAATCCCTCCTGAGATGTGTGCAAACCTGGTGGCCAACTACAAAGAAACGTCTGACCTCTGTGATTGCCAACAAGGGTTTTGCCACCAAGTACTAAGTCATGTTTTGCAGAGGGGTCAAATACTTATTTCCCTCATTAAAACGCAAATCAATTTATAACATTTTTGACATGCGTTTTTCTGGATTTTTTTGTTGTTATTCTGTCTCTCACTGTTCAAATAAACTTACCATTAAAATTATAGACTGATCATGTCTTTGTCAGTGGGCAAACGTACAAAATCAGTAGGGGATCAAATACTTTTTTCCCTCACTGTATATGTTGAAGAGGGCTTAAACTACATCCCTGTCTCACCCCACGGCCCTGTGTAAAGAAATATGTGTGTTTTTTGCCAATTTTAACCACACACTTGTTGTTTGTGTTTTCTCCCCAACACCTCTTTCCATCAATTTGTATAGCAGACCCTCATACCAAATTTAGTCAAGCTTTTTTTAAATCAACAAAGCATGAGAAGACTTTGCCTTTGTTTTGGTTTGTTTGTTTGTCAATTGGGGTGTGCAGGGTGAATATGTGGTCTGTCGTACAGTAATTTGCTAAAAAGCCAATTTGACATTTGCTCAGTACATTGTTTTCACTAAGGAAATGAAGAGGATTTTCCCAAGGTTGCTGTTGACGCATATCCCCACGGTAGTTTTTGGGGTCAAATTTGTCTCCACTTTTGTGGATTGGGGTGATCAGTCCTTGGTTCCAAATATTGGGGAATATACCAGAGCTGAGGAATTTGTTAATGAGTTTAAGTATAGCCAATTGGAATTTGTGGTCTATATATTTTATCATTTAATGTTGGATACCATCAACACCACAGGCCTTTTTGGGTTGGAGGGTTTGTATTTTGTCCTGTAATTCATTCAATGTCATTGGATAATCCAGTGGGTTCTGGTAGTCTTTAATAGTTGATTCTAAGATTTGCATTTGATCATGTATATGTTTTTGCTGTTTATTCTTTGTTATAGAGACAAAAATATTGGAGAAGGGGTTTATCCATACATCTCCATTTTGGATAGATAACTCTTCGTGTTGTTGTTTGTTTAGTATGTTTAAATTTTCCCAGAAGTGGTTAGATTCTATGGATTCTTCAATTACATTGAGCTGATTTCTGACATGCTGTTCCTTCTTTTTCTGTAGTGTATTTCTGTATTGTTTTAGTGATTCACCATAGTGAAGGCGTAGGCTCAGGTTTTCTGTCTCTCTATGTTTTTGGTTGGATAGATTTCTGAATTTCTTTCTTAGGTTTTTGCATTCTTCATCAAACCATGTGTCATTGTTGTTCATTTTCTTTGGTTGTCTGCTTGACATTTTTTGATTTGATAGGGAAGCTGAGAGGTCAAATATACTGTTTAGGTTTTCTACTGCCAAGTTTTCACCTTCACTATTACAGTGAAACGTTTTGTCCAGGAAGTTGTCTAAAAGGGATTGAATTTGTTTAGGTCGCCACAGACTATTACATGGTTGATCTCCCCCTCTAGGATGGAGAAGCTGTCATCGTCAAGGTATGGGGATTCTATTGGGGGGATATACTGTAGGTAGCACACATGAGAACATTTTTCTCTGTTGAGATAATTTCCTTATTAATTTCTAGCCAGATGTAAAATGTTCCCGATTTGATTAATTTAATAGAGTGGGTTAAGGCTGTTCTATACCACAATAGCATAATTTCCAATTTATTTGATGAAGTCTGGGTTCCTGCTCTGACCTCAGGCAGATGACCTCAGACCTCTCTCTCTCTCTCTCTCTCTCTCTCTCTCTCTCTCTCTCTCTCTCTCTCTCTCTCTCTCTCTCTCTCTCTCTCTCTCTCTCTCTCTCTCTCTCTCTCTCTCTCTCTCTCTCTCTCTCTCTCTCTCTCTCTCTCTCTCTCTCTCTCTCTCTCTCTCTCTCTCTCTCTCTCTCTCTCTCTCTCTCTCTCTCTCTCTCTCTCTCTCTCTCTCTCTTTCTCTCTCTCTCTCTCATATCAATAGATGGAGACATCATCTCCAAACAGTGCTGGATCAGTCTTACAGCTGTCATGGCTTTGGCCTTTTGACGACCAGCTTTAATTTCCTGGCTAATTCCTCCTGGTCTAGAGAATCGATCCTAACTCTGCCTGTCTGTGATCTCTCTGATCCATGAGATCTCTCTGCTGCTGGGTAAGAGTAAGAGTCCACTCTCTAGCTAAAACAGGGTCATCCCTCACAGGTGAATGTAGACACACACACACACACACACACACACACACACACACACACCTTCCTGTATTGGCCCAGTAGTCATATTTACTCCATAATAACAAAGTATAACATTTGACTGTGTGTCTCCTTAGATCTGCATCAATACCGCCAGCTCCTCAAATCAATAAAGGTGGATTAGGTAGCAGTTGAAATAAGAGGAACAAGCTAAATATAACCAGGCAGCTTGTTGTGCTTGGATAGACACAGCTAATATCATCGCCAGGATGATAAATACAAAGGGTTAGCTCCCATCTCCCAGGCCTGAGGGAGGCATTGAACTCTGGCTCCGCCATAATGACTTTGTCCACCGAATCGATCCACCGTTGATCCATGTACAGTAATTCTTAGATCATCATCACTGTGATGTGTGTGTGGGCGGGTGGATAGGTGTGTGTGTGTGGGGAGGGGGTTATATGTGTGTGTGCGCATGTGTGCGTGCGTGTGTTCGTGCGCGCCCTATTGCAATAACTTCAAGGCATATTCTGGTGCTCCATCCAGGTGACAAGTTAACGACACTGAGGCCTTGGCCTCGATTTGGGACCAGCTCCGAAGTGTTCTAATAATTTCTCCTCGTTGGAGACGCACCTTCAGGGTAATATCTGTCCATCTCTCTCAGGAGTTCACTTATTACTTATTTGAGCTACATTTCTTTTTAGTTTTACCTGCATTGCAGTAGGCTATTTCTCAATTTATCTTCCCTTGATTCCTTGCATCCTCCCGTCTCATCTCCTTCAAACGCATTGGAGAAGAAAGTCAGAGGGGAGGGACCTTGAACTGTCTCCTCCAATACAGTTGAGAAGGAGGCAAGGAGATAGGATGCGAGGAATCGTAGAAAGACTGAAAAAGAGTCGGTAGTGTCCAAGACTAGTCCACATCTATCTGTCTCTGATTTGGAACGTGGGTCCGAGGAGACTTAGCCTGTCCTCTTTAGGCTGTGTGCTTTTTCCTGGTTGAGAGGGAGCTATATTTCATTGTCATTTCACCCTCTCTTTAGGTCGATATAATGGTGAGACATATAGCCCAGCCTCTGCAGTGTTCTGGCTGCAGAAGGGGTTTAAGAGTTCACACTGACAGAGTGACAAAAAAGCGGCCCTTGGGTATGAACGACGGATGGGATATGCCCTCTTTTTCCCACAATGCAATCTGTCTAGGACTGATCCTCTTAGTGCGAGACAGCAGCTGGGGTCATTGGGGTGTGCGCGTGAACACACACACACACACACACACACACACAGCAGCTGGGACGCTTGGAAAGAAGGGCAGTTTACCTTCTGTCTGGACAGAGACATAGCTCATCTGGAAGGTCCGGGGCCACAGGCTGTTTCTCTGACACCACTGTTCTTAAGTGGTGATTTAGGAGGGCACGGCTTTTCAGTCCTGTGTGTGCAGACTTTTGTTCCAGCCTAGTGCTAACACACCTGATTCCACTCATCAAGGGCTTGATGATTGGTTGATTAGATTAATCAGGTGTGTTTCTGCTGGGTTGGAAGAAGAACTTGAACAATACTGATTTAGGAAGCCTATGTTTACCAGAATGTGAATCTGCAGGTATCACTGGAACATGTTTGTGAGGTGCTGTAGCTTGTCTGATATACACCCATCTCCTCTTGGGAACAGGTGCCCATAGCGCCACTTTTGCATTCAGAAAATAGATTGTGAAGGCCTTTTCTGCATAGTACAGACAGCCATCTTCCACTCTGTCTGTTTCTATCAGCCTGTGTGCCAGAACTTTACAGCCTGTGATCTGTCACTGTTCTCTCCCATCTGTGTGTGTTCATCAGTCAGTTGGTGAGAGAGTGGGCTGTGTTCATCAATCAGTTGGTGAGAGAGTGGGCTGTGTTCATCAGTCAGTTGGTGAGAGAGTGGGCTGTGTTCATCAGTCAGTTGGTGAGAGAGTGGGCTGTGTTCATCAATCAGTTGGTGAGAGAGTGGGCTGTGTTCATCAGTCAGTTGGTGAGAGAGTGGGCTGTGTTCATCAATCAGTTGGTGAGAGAGTGGGCTGTGTTCATCAATCAGTTGGTGAGAGAGTGGGCTGTGTTCATCAGTCAGTTGGTGAGAGAGTGGGCTGTGTTCATCAGTCAGTTGGTGAGAGAGTGGGCTGTGTTCATCTGTCAGTTGGTGAGAGAGTGGGCTGTGTTCATCAGTCAGTTGGTGAGAGAGTGGGCTGTGTTCATCAGTCAGTTGGTGAGAGAGTGGGATGTGTTCATCAGTGAGTTGGTGAGAGAGTGGGCTGTGTTCATCAGTGAGTTGGTGAGAGAGTGGGCTGTGTTCATCAGTGAGTTGGTGAGAGAGTGGGCTGTGTTCATCGGTCAGTTGGTGAGAGAGTGGGCTGTGTTCATCAGTCAGTTGGTGAGAGAGTGGGCTGTGTTCATCAGTGAGTTGGTGAGAGAGTGGGCTGTGTTCATCAGTGAGTTGGTGAGAGAGTGGGCTGTGTTCATCGGTCAGTTGGTGAGAGAGTGGGCTGTGTTCATCAGTCAGTTGGTGAGAGAGTGGGCTGTGTTCATCAGTGAGTTGGTGAGAGAGTGGGCTGTGTTCATCAGTCAGTTGGTGAGAGAGTGGGCTGTGTTCATCGGTCAGTTGGTGAGAGAGTGGGCTGTGTTCATCAGTGTGTTGGTGAGAGAGTGGGATGTGTTCATCTGTGAGTTGGTGAGAGAGTGGAATGTGTTCATCGGTGAGTTGGTGAGAGAGTGGGCTGTGTTCATCAGTCAGTTGGTGAGAGAGTGGGCTGTGTTCATCAGTGTGTTGGTGAGAGAGTGGGATGTGTTCATCGGTGAGTTGGTGAGAGAGTGGGCTGTGTTCATCAGTCAGTTGGTGAGAGAGTGGGCTGTGTTCATCAGTCAGTTGGTGAGGGAGTGGGCTGTGTTCATCAGTCAGTTGGTGAGAGAGTGGGTTGTGTTCATCGGTGAGTTGGTGAGGGAGTGGGCTGTGTTCATCAGTCAGTTGGTGAGAGAGTGGGTTGTGTTCATCACTACCGACTAATTTAACTAGGCTTCATCTGGTGCACCATACAATGTAGCCCCTGGGCAGAAAGAGGGAAGAGAGAGAGAGAGAGAGAGAGAGCGGGAGCGCGAAAGAGAGGAGAGATGGATGGAGGGAGAGAGATAGAGAAAGAGAGGGCGAGAAAGAGAGAGAGGATAGGAAGGGGAGAGGGGAGAGAGAAAGAGAGAGAAAGAAAGAGAGAAAGAGAGAGAAAGAGAGAGAAAGACCTTTGGCGCCACAGATAACAATTAGTGAAGCTTGTGTAATTTTTTTCTCTCTCTTTCTCTGCATTTCCCTCGTTCTCACCCTCATCAACAGTCTCTCTCCCCTCTCTCACCCTCCTCCCCTCTGTCTTTCTTTTGCTCTCCCCTCTCTCCCTCTGTCCCTCTCTCCCTCTCTCCCTCTCTCCTTTCCCCTCTCTCCTCTCCCCTCCCTCCCTCCCTCCCTCCCTCCCTCCCCGTCCTCCCTCTTTCCTCTCCCTCCCTCTCTGCTCTCCCCTCCCTCCCTCCCTCTCTCCTCTCCCCTCCCTCCCTCCCTCCCTCCATTCCCTCCCTCCTTCCCTCCCCCATGTCTTAATTGGGAGCCACAGAGAGCGGTGGAAATCGCATTAACGTGGGCCCTAGCCTGAGCCGGGCCATCCATCTTCTTTTTTATTACGGCGCACCAGGGCTGTCGTTCGATTTGTCACCGGCCTCGTTCGCTGATGACGGGCATTAGTCATCGCCGAACGTTCCCGTACTACACACACACACACACACACACACACACACACACACACACACCCCCACAAAGACAAGCACATTCAC
The DNA here is from genome assembly GCF_964263955.1 of Coregonus lavaretus. NCBI lineage: Eukaryota > Metazoa > Chordata > Actinopteri > Salmoniformes > Salmonidae > Coregonus > Coregonus lavaretus. The sequence continues at coordinate 10,489 of NW_028158732.1, read as the reverse complement.
ACACACACAAACACACCCACAAACACACATATACACACCATGTTAATGTTATCATCTCCCAGTGACAGCTGGGTCTGTCCGGGGAGGGTAGAATCCGCCTGGCGACAGCAGAACATCCGTCAACTGAATATTTCCGCGGCCAAGGGGACCCGGGACCTGCCGCATCCACGGCAATAAGCCACATTAAAGCACTTATGGGTGGTGGAGGGTGTGTGTGGGGTGTGTGTGTATGTGTGTGTGTGTGTGTGTGTGTGTGTGTGTGTGTATGTGTATGTCTGCGTGCCTGTGTGTGCTTGTGTGTGTGCGTTGGCATGCATGCGTGTGAGTGTGTGTGAGAGCGAGAGAGAGCAAGGGAGGTGAGACAGGGAAAGGGATAGGAGGTAATTTGTTGCAATTAATTATGCTGTGAGTGGGGCTTTGTTGTGTGGGAGAGCAGTACATCTGTTGGAATGTTTCCCTTTTAAGGCTGTGATGCCATTTGTTTGTTTTATGCCTCATGCCAGCCTGAGGGTGTGTGTGTGTGTGTGTGTGTGTGTGAGTGTGTGTGTGTGTGTGTGTGTGTGTGTGTGTGTGTGTGTGTGTGTGTGTGTGTGTGTGTGTGTGTGTGTGTGTGTGTGTGTGTGATATTTACTGTATATACTTTGCTCTGCATGACATAAAGCCCTTGACAATGACGTCATACAAACACAGTTATGTACTTTGCCTTAATCACCAATCATCCTTTCTTACCTCACACTTGACCTTCTACAGGCCAATGGGTTGGTCTCATGGGAGCTTAATCATTTTTGAGGTCTGTGTTTGCTATAAAATGTCTCCCTCAATACTCCTATTCTCATTCTGTTACTCTTTCATCATAAAGTTCCCTACATTTGCCACTAGGGGTCAGTAAAATCGTACATTTCCATGTATCCAATCGAGGGCTGCATCTCACACCAAGGGGCCAAATGGCAAAGTTGTCCACACACATATCTTCTAACTCTGATTCCCAATAACCATGTATGTGTAACTAAAATAGGATACTCTTACACTTTTATGTCTTTAACTCCTGACCTCTAAGTGGAAAGACACAGAATTGCCTCTAGGAGTGTCGCCTGGAGTGCTGTGAAACCAACTGGATTGACTGCTGATTCTCACTCCATCATGCTTAATAAAAGTGTAAATTGTCCTTCTGCAATGACCTCATATACATGTGTGAATGCAAATACACACACACAGACACACACACACACACACACACACACACACACACACACACTACCAGCCCATCCTTTGATCACTTTCAGTAGACATGCATCTACATCTCCAACCATCAGTCAACAGTTAATACCAGTACTCCCAGTTGGACTCACCGAGTCACTGCCAAATTCCTTAATTACCACCGGAGAGAAAAACACAGTTTGAAAAAAGTCAAGAAGATTTCCTATCATCTCTACCGCTAGAGTCAGTCTTTTCTACACAGCCAAACTCCTCAATTACACAGAGTTAGAAAAAATATATAAAATCTTCTATCTATCAGTCATTCCCACACTCTCTCTCTCTAATCATATCTCTGCTAAACGATGGCGTGGGGCGAGGATATTAGGTTCCCTCTCTCCTCATCCATCATGGCCGCACTTAACATGATCAGCTCCCCAGTTTGTTCAGTGCAAAACAATGGGGGACAGTCGCTTCCCCGCTCTAACAGAGTCAATGAGGAATTTAAATACTGCACAAGAGACTGGGGCGAGACTGGGGCTCAGAGGGGAAGTAGGAATACTTCCCTTTTTTCAGTCATGCTCTTAAGTGGAGTCACAGAATGTTGTTAAGGAGGGAAAATAAGAGAAAAGGAAGGATGCAGGGTAAAGAAGGAGACAGGGTAAAGAAGGAGACAGGGTAAAGGAAGGAGACAGGGTAAAGAAGGAGATAGGGTAAAGGAAGGAGACAGGGTAAAGGAAGGAGACAGGGTAAAGAAGGAGATAGGGTAAAGGAAGGAGACAGGGTAAAGGAAGGAGACTGGGTAAAAGGAAGGATGCAGGGTAAAGAATGAGATAGGGTAAAGGAAGGATACAGGGTAAAGGAAGGAGACAGGGTAAAAGGAAGGAGACAGGGTAAAGGAAGGAGACAGGGTAAAGGAAGGAGACATGGTAAAGGAAGGAGACAGGGTAAAGAAGGAGATAGGGTAAAGGAAGGATACAGGGTAAAGGAAGGAGACAGGGTAAAGGAAGGAGACATGGTAAAGGAAGGAGACAGGGTAAAGAAGGAGACAGGGTAAAGGAAGGAGACAGGGTAAAGAAGGAGATAGGGTAAAGGAAGGAGACAGGGTAAAGGAAGGAGACCGGGTAAAAGGAAGGAGACAGGGTAAAGGAAGGAGACAGGGTAAAGGAAGGAGACAGGGTAAAGGAAGGAGACAGGGTAAAAGGAAGGATGCAGGGTAAAGGAAGGATACAGGGTAAAGGAAGGAGACAGGGTAAAAGGAAGGAGACAGGGTAAAGGAAGGAGACAGGGTAAAGGAAGGAGACATGGTAAAGGAAGGAGACAGGGTAAAGAAGGAGACAGGGTAAAGGAATGAGACAGGGTAAAGAAGGAGACAGGGTAAAGGAAGGAGACAGGGTAAAGGAAGGAGACAGGGTAAAGGAAGGAGACCGGGTAAAAGGAAGGAGACAGGGTAAAGGAAGGAGACAGGGTAAAGGAAGGAGACAGGGTAAAGAAGGAGACAGGGTCAAGGAAGGAGACAGGGTAAAAGGAAGGATACAGGGTAAAAGGAAGGAGGCAGGGTAAAGGAAGGAGACAGAGTAAAGGAAGGAGAAAGAGAAAGGAAGGAGATAGGGTAAAGGAAGGAGACAGGGTAAAGGAAGAAAGGAAGGAGGCAGGATAAAGGAAGGAGACAGGGTCGAGGAAGGAGACAGGGTCAAGGAAGGAGACAGGGTCTAGGGAGGAGACAGGGTAAAAGGAATGAGCAGGGTAAAGGAAGAAAGGAAGGAGACAGGGTAAAGACAGACACAAGGAAAAAAGGTAAGGAAGAATTAAAAGGAGGGAAATGCAGGTACCTTAAGCGAACGAATTGAAGTCTTAATCGAAGGTGGAAGCCATCTTAAGTGTGACATTTGTGTGCAGGACAGGACTATAAATATCCTAACAGGCAGGTCTATCCACCACATGGTCTCTCTCTCTCTCTCTCTCTCTCTCTCTCACTCTCACTCTCTTGACAAACACAGCATTGTCAAAATGTTAAATGTTTTAAGTGTGATCGTGACTTGTACCTAGTTTCCTGTGTGCTCTCTCCTACAAACTAACAGGATTGACTAAAGCCATAGACAGCGTGTGTAACTCATTGCCAGTCCTCACTAATACAGACAATCTAGAGGAGGCAGTAGGGAAATGGGGAACGACAAAAATAACACTTCTGACAAGCATGAAATAAAACTGAAAATACTCACTCACCCAGTAATCCAATCCAATTTAATTATAATGGTGATATACTGCTTATCCCATGACATATTGCTTATCCCATGACAGACCCTAGCTCCTGTCTGATGGAATCTTAGTGTCACGGCCTCCTCCTTGCTCGGGCAGGCTTCGGCGTTCGTTGTCACCGGAGTACTAGCTGCTACCGATCTATGTTTCTGTGTTCTACTTGTCTTGTCTTGTCTCGCTCCCGAGGGCGTACGATGGTACAGCTGCCGGGTGCCAGGGTTTTCTGCTCCAGGTAGAGCTCTACCTGGCTACCATCCACCCGGCTCCCTCGGGATACGAGAGCGTGTCCGCCCTCATCTCCTGTCTGTCGGGAAAAACGCTTGAGTGGGCCAACGCCGAGTGGGGTGGAATAGACGCAGCGTCAGTACGCTATGAGGATTTCACCCACCGCTTTCGGGCGGTATTCGATCATCCACCGGAGGGGAGAGTGGCGGGGGAACGTCTATTCCACCTCAGACAGGGGAAGAGGAGCGCACAGGACTTTGCCCTGGACTTCAGGACTCTGGCTGCCAGCGCAGGATGGAATGAGAGGGCCCTGATCGATCACTACAGATGCAGCCTCCGGGAGGACGTTCGTCGGGAACTGGCCTGCAGGGACGCCACACTTAACCTGGACCAACTGGTGGACATGTCGATCAGGCTGGATAACCTGTTGGCAACCCACGGACGTAATAGACGGAATAGACGACCCCACCCCTATGGAGCTCGGAGGTGCTGCACTTAGGGAGACCGGAAGGAGGGCCATCTCCTGCACCAACTGTGGCCGCGGAGGACACACTGCTGGTCGGTGCTGGGGAGGGTCCTTCAGGAGTCGAGGCGGTAGGCAGAGCATTGGTGGACCGTCTCAGGTGAGTAGGCACCCGACTCACCCAGAGCTCCCTGTTGTGCATATGTATATAGATATTGTATTTCCAGAGTTTTCCCCTCATTCCCAGCATAAGGCACTCGTAGATTCAGGCGCAGCTGGGAACTTTATTGATCGTCAGTTTTCCCGTAGTTTAGGGATTCCTATTGTTCCTGTAGATGTGCCTTTCCCTGTACATGCCTTAGATAGTCGCCCTTTAGGGTCAGGCCTAATTAGGGAGGTCACAGCTCCAATCTGGATGAAAACGCAGGGGGGTCATGAGGAGAAAATTAGTCTCTATCTGATTGATTCTCCTGCGTTTCCAGTGGTGTTGGAGCTTCCCTAGTTAACCTCTCATGACCCCACTATTTCATGGCAATAGAGGGCTCTCAAGGGATGGTCAAGTCAGTGCTCGGCGAGGTGTGTAGGTGTTTCCATAGGGGCAACTACGGTGGAGAGTCCAAACCAGGTCTCCACCATGCACATTCCCCCCGACTATGCCGATCTGTCCCTCGCCTTCTGTAAAAAGAAGGCGACTCAATTACCACCCCATTGACAGGGGGATTGTGCGATAAATCTCCAGGTAGGCGCTGCACTTCCCAAGAGTCACGTGTATCCCCTGTCACAGAAAGAGACGGCGGCTATGGAAACATATGTCTCTGAATCTCTTGGGCAGGGATACATTCGGCCATCCACTTTACCTGTCTCCTCGAGTTTCTTTTTTGTGAAGAAGAAGGATGGAGGTTTACGCCCATGCATTAACTACCGGGGTCTCAATCAGATTACTATCAAGTACAGTTATCCACTACCGCTCATTGCTAGTATGACGGAGTCATTGCACGGGGCGAGCTTCTTCACAAAATTGGATCTCAGGAGCACGTACAACCTGGTGCGTATCCAGGAGGGAGATGAGTGGAAGACAGCATTCAGTACCACCTCTGGGCATTATGAGTACCTCGTCATGCCATACGGGTTGATGAATTCTCCATCAGTCTTCCAATCCTTTGTTGATGAGATTTTCAGGGACCTGCACGGACAGGGTGTAGTGGTGTATATTGATGACGTTCTCATATACTCCGCTACACGGGCCGAGCATGTGTCCCTGGTGCGTAAAGTGCTTGGTCGACTGTTGGAGCATGACCTGTATGTAAAGGCAGAGAAATGTCTGTTCTTCCAAGAGTCCATCTCCTTCCTAGGGCACCGCCTGTCCGCGTCAGGGGTGGAGATGGAGATTGACTGCATTTCGGCTGACTCCAACCACGGTGAAGGAGGTGCAGCGATTTTTGGGTTTTGCCAACTACTACCGGAGGTTTATCCGGGGCTTTGGTCAGGTAGCGGCTCCCATTACCTCCTTGCTGAAGGGGGGACCGGTGTGACTGCAGTGGTCAGCTGAGGCGGACAGGGTTTTTGGTCATCTGAAGGACCTGTTTACCTCGGCTCCAGTGCTGTCTCATCCGGATCCCTCCTTAGCATTCCAGGTGGAGGTGGACGCGTCCGAGGCTGGGATAGGAGCTGTACTGTCTCAGTGCTCAGGTACGCCACCAAAGCTCCGCCCCTGTGCTTTCTTTTCTAAGAAGCTCAGTCCGGCGGAGAGCAACTATGATGTGGGGGACTGGGAGCTGTTAGCTGTGGTTAAGGCCCTGAAAATGTGGAGGCATTGGCTTGACCATCGCAATATGGAGTACATCCGGGCGGCGAGGAGATTGAACCCTCGCCAGGCAAGGTGGGCCATGTTCTTTACTCGTTTTGTGTTTACGCTTACTTACAGACCAGGTTCCCAGAACGCTAAGGTAGACGCCCTGTCCCGACTGTATGACACAGAGGAGAGGTCCATTGAGCCCACTCCCATACTTCCGGCATCGTGTCTGGTGGCACCGGTGGTGTGGGAGGTTGATGCGGACATGGAGCGGGCGTTACGTACCAAGCCCACTCCCCCCCAGTGTCCAGAGGGTTGTATGTACGTGCCGCTCGAGGTTCGCGATCGATTAATCTATTGGGCTCACACGTCACCCTCCTCTGGTCATCCTGGCATCGGTCGGACAGTGCACTGTCTTAGTGGGAAGTACTGGTGGCCCACTTTAGCCAATGACGTGAGGGTTTACGTTTCCTCCTGCTCGGTGTGCGCCCAGTGTAAGGCACCTAGACACCTGCCCAGAGGGAAATTACAACCCCTACCCGTTCCACAACGGCCGTGGTCCCATCTTTCGGTGGATTTTGTTACGGACCTTCCCCCCCGCACAAGGGAACACCGTGATCCTGGTCGTTGTGGATCGGTTTTCTAAGTCCTGCCGTCTCATTCCTATGGCAGGTCTCCCTACGTCCCTACAGACTGCTGAGGCCCTATTTACACACGTCTTCCGGCACTACGGGGTGCCTGAGGATATTGTATCGGATCGAGGTCCCCAGTTCACCTCAAGGGTCTGGAGGGTGTTCATGGAACATCTGGGGGTCTCGATCAGCCTCACCTCAGGTTTTCACCCCGAGAGTAATGGGCAGGTGGAGCGAGTTAACCAGGATGTGGGTAGGTTTCTGCGGTCCTATTGCCAGGACCGGCCGGGGGAGTGGTCGGGTTTTATCCCCTGGGCAGAAATGGCCCAAAACTCACTCCGCCACTCTTCCACTAACCTTACTCCATTTCAGTGTGTATTAGGTTATCAGCCGGTCCTGGTACCTTGGCATCAGAGCCAGATCGAGGCTCCTGCGGTGGATGAGTGGTTTCAGCGCTCGGAAGAGACCTAGAACGCTGCCCATGTACGCCTGCAGTGGGCCATCAGGCGACAAAAGGCGAGCGGCGACCGCCACCACAGTGAGGTCCCGGTGTATGCACCGGGGGACCGGGACTGGCTCTCGACCCGAAATCTGCCCCTTCGCCTGCCCTGCCGGAAGCTGGGTCGGCGGTTTGTGGGGCCATTTAAAGTCCTGAGGAGATTGAACGAGGTTTGTTATAGGTTACAGCTTCCTCTGAATTACCGTATTAACCCCTCGTTCCATGTGTCTCTCCTCAGGCCGGTGGTAGCTGGTCCACTCCAGGAGTATGAGGTACGGGAGGTTCCTCCGCCCCCACTGGACATTGAGGGGGCACCGGCGTACTTGGTCCGTTCCATCCTGGATTTGAGGTGTCGGATGGGGGGCCTGCAGTATCTCGTGGAGTGGGAGGGGTACGGTCCGGAGGAACGGTGCTGGGTTCCCAGGAGGGACATCCTCGATCCCTCCATGTTGAGGGTTTTCCACCATCGTCATCCGACTCGCCCTGTGCCGCGTCCTCCTGGCAGTCCCCGAGGCCGGTGTCAGCGCACGGCTGGAGCCGCTCGTCAAGGGAGGGGTACTGTCACGCATTCAGCCGAGGCTGCTCCTCCTCCTTGCTCGGGCAGGCTTCGGCGTTCGTCGTCACCGGAGTACTAGCTGCTACCGATCTACGTTTCTGTGTTCTCCTTGTCTTGATTGTTCACACCTGTTTCCCATTACCATTGATCACTGCCCTATTTAACCCTCTGGCTCCCACTGTATGTTGTGCGTGTTTGTTCATGTTTGGTTGTCGTCTGGTGAGCGTGTTTGTTTCCTCCCTGCGTGGAGGTTATGTCATTTGACGTTACCTATGAGTAAAGTACGTTTTCGATTAGCTCTGTGTCCTGCGCCTGACTTCGTCCTACCGCATCACAGTGACATCCTGACACTTAGTTATGTTGATTGGG
>NW_028158733.1:0-106369 GCF_964263955.1 Coregonus lavaretus | reverse complement strand
GCCCCTTCAGGGTTATCTTTGGTCTCTTTGTTGCCTCTCTGATTAATGCCCTCCTTTCCTGTTCCGAGAGTTTTGGTGGGCGGCCCTTTCTTGGCAGGTTTGTTGTGGTGCCATATTCTTTCAATTTCTTTTAAATGGATTTAATGGTGCTCCGTGGGATGTTCAAAGTTTTGGATATTTTTTTATAACCCAACCCTGATCTGTACTTCCCCACAACTTTGTCCCTGACCGGTCTTCATGGTGCTGCTTGCTTGGTGGTGCCCCTTGCTTAGTGGTGTTGCAGACTCTGGGGCCTTTCAGAACAGGTGTATATATACTGAGATCATGTGACAGATCATGTGACACTTAGATTGCACACAAGTGGACTTTATTTAACTAATTATGTGACTTCTGAAGGTAATTGGTTGCACCAGATCTTATTTAGGGGCTTCATATCAAAGGGGGTGAATGCATATGCACGCACCACTTTTCAGTTATTTATTTTTGGGAATGTTTTGAAACAAGTTATTTTTTTCATTTAACTTCACCAATTTGGACTATTTTGTGTATGTCCATTACATGAAATCCAAATAAAAATCCATTTAAATTACAGGTTGTAATGCAACAAAATAGGAAAAACGCCAAGGGGGATGAATGTTTTTGCAAGGCACTGTATATAGTGCACTACTTTTGACCAGAGCCCTATGGTTTCTGGTCAAAAGTAGTGCGCTATGTAGGGAATAGGGTGCAATTTGGGACAAATCCTATCTGTTTGAAAGCCCTGCCGGTTATGGAGTCCGGCTTATACTTAAGCTATGGCTTCAAGGTGTATTTGAATTCACACTTGATTCCTGATGCCCTCAAGATTTTTATTTATTTTTTTATTTTACCTTTATTTAACTAGGCAAGTCAGTTAAGAACGAATTCTTATTTACAATGACGTCCTACACCGGCCAAACCAGGACGACGCTGGGCCAATTGTGTGCCGCCCTATGGGACTCCCAATCACGGCCGGTTGTGATACAGCCTGGAATCGAACCAGGGGGGTCTGTAGCCTCAACTACAGATAGAGATCCTTCAGGTGGTCACAGATCTCTGCATATAGCATATATATATATATATATATATATATATATATATATATATATATATATATATAGCATATAATGATTACAGTAGACTAACCATACATAATAAAAGGTACATATTACACAGTCCCTTAGTCTTATCTTAGGTCAGTGAGAAGCAGAGGTTTCGCCTGCCTGTTCTGTACCACAGTAAAGCGCTTGGGTGATTGTCTGCTACTGAGTTGATATGCCGTCTAATGTGTCTCCTCCACTGTAGTGTTTCTGTACAGTGTCACAGTCTGGTTTTCTAATATTGTTGCCTGCCTTTTATACATTTTACATTTTAGTCATTTAGCAGACGCTCTTATCCAGAGCGACTTACAGGAGCAATTAGGGGGGTAAGTGCCTTGCTCAAGGGCACATCCACAGATTTTTCACCTAGTCGGCTCGGGGATTAGAACCAGCGACGCTCTTAACCACTAAGCTACCTGCCTTCAAAAACCATTATCACGCAGTGTAGTGGCGATTCAACTTAACTTTAAACCCGTTGAGCAGGAAACAGTCCACATAAGGTAACTCATATAGGCTAATTGTAATTGATTCATGGATAAGATCAGTAAACATCTATAAGGCCACTTTAAATAATTACAGTAGCTTACAGGTAAAACAGCTGGATGTGGATGTGATTACATGGCTACGGCACCACTATAGCTGTAGTACATTGTGGCCAGAGTTGAAGCCGGTTTACCGGTCATGGTACACGCACGCTTAGCTGGCTATGGTACCTTAACTGGAAGCAAGTCAAACAGGACACCCACCAGGCTAATTTTGCTACCATTGTCTATCTCACACGGCCTACGTCACACACAGCCTACGTCAGCTCGTGAGCTGCAGGGGAGCAAGCGATGAGTATGGGCAGGCTCCCTCACCCGTCACAGCCCTGTCATTCCCGACCAATCAGAGTGCTTGGAAAGGCGCATCTGGACACTGCACCCACCCACTCAGGTCAGAACGTTGTCGTCGTCCGAAGAAAGAAGATGCACATTTTCGGAGGTCTATTTTTATCAGGACAATAACAAGAATACCTGAATGTTGTGCGTGCATCGAAATAACCAGAATTCATTCGGACTAACACCAGTACTATTCCACCTAGATTCACTCCCAGTCAGGATTAACACCAGTACTATTCCACCTAGATTCACTCCCAGTCAGGATTAACACCAGTACCATTCCACCTAGATTCACTCCCAGTCCAGATTCATGTTATAGAATCAAAGTGTCTTCATGTGTGAAGAGGAAAAGGAAATAACACCCTGAAAAGAGAATCATCATCATCCTACTGGTCATCCTGTAGAGGGTCAGAACCCAGAGAATCATCATCATCTGACTGTTCATCCTGTAGAGGGTCAGAACCCAGAGAATCATCATCATCTGACTGTTCATCCTGTAGAGGGTCAGAACCCAGAGAATCATCATCATCTGACTGGACATCCTGTAGAGGGTCAGAACCCAGAGAATCATCATCATCCTACTGGTCATCCTGTAGAGGGTCAGAACCCAGAGAATCATCATCATCTGACTGGACATCCTGTAGAGGGTCAGAACCCAGAGAATCATCATCATCATGTGACTGGACATCCTGTAGAGGGTCAGAACCCAGAGAATCATCATCATCTGACTGTTCATCCTGTAGAGGGTCAGAACCCAGAGAATCATCATCATCTGACTGGACATCCTGTAGAGGGTCAGAACCCAGAGAATCATCATCATCATCTGACTGGACATCCTGTAGAGGGTCAGAACCCAGAGAATCATCATCATCATCTGACTGGACATCCTGTGAAGGGTCAGAACCCAGAGAATCATCATCATCAGACTGGACATCCTGTGAAGGGTCAGAAGCCCGCTCAGACGGATGAGGGCATACCAGCCAACCGGTTTTTACATTTTCTCTCCCTTGAGTAAAGAAAAGTAGTCTGTCTTCGAATTTAGCCAAGTCTCCCTCTTTTCCTCCGAGAAAATTACTTGATTCTAGCCCTTACTGTTCAAAAGATAGGATCTTGCATTGGCAGGCCGCATTTTACATTCATAAAGCATATTGCGTCCCATTCTAAAACGTGGCTACTTGCGGACTGGACCGTTACCATTTTGGTTAGGCTCCACCTTGTTCAGTCATGTTCCCTCATTATCTAGCTATAGCTAACAACCTGGGGCACGATCGGCAGGACGCAACGTTTCGGAACATTCAGATAGAAATATGCCATGTAGAACAAACATGCCTCTGACGTGTTGAATAACGAATAACGTTGGCTCTGTTTGCGAGTACGTATTGCAACTGAACGTAGCCGTGGTAACATTACCAGTAGCCTATATGTAAACATTTGGTCCTCTTACCACTACACTATATCTGAGTGGGTTAATAACTCCTCTTACCACTACACTATATCTGACTGGTTAATAACTCCTCTTACCACTACACTATATCTGACTGGTTAATAACTCCTCTTACCACTACACTATATCTGAGTGGGTTAATAACTCCTCTTACCACTACACTATATCTGACTGGTTAATAACTCCTCTTACCACTACACTATATCTGACTGGTTAATAACTCCTCTTACCACTACACTATATCTGACTGGGTTAATAACTCCTCTTACCACTATATCTGACTGGTTAATAACTCCTCTTACCACTACACTATATCTGACTGGGTTAATAACTCCTCTTACCACTACACTATATCTGACTGGGTTAATAACTCCTCTTACCACTACACTATATCTGACTGGGTTAATAACTCCTCTCACCACTACACTATATCTGTCTGGGTTAATAACTCCTCTTACCACTACACTATATCTGACTGGTTAATAACTCCTCTTACCACTACACTATATCTGACTGGTTAATAACTCCTCTTACCACTACACTATATCTGACTGGTTTAATAACTCCTCTTACCACTACACTATATCTGACTGGGTTAATAACTCCTCTTACCACTACACTATATCTGACTGGTTAATAACTCCTCTTACCACTACACTATATCTGACTGGGTTAATAACTCCTCTTACCACTATATCTGACTGGGTTAATAACTCCTCTTACCACTACACTATATCTGACTGGTTAATAACTCCTCTTACCACTATATCTGACTGGATTAATAACTCCTCTTACCACTACACTATATCTGACTGGGTTAATAACTCCTCTTACCACTATATCTGACTGGTTAATAACTCCTCTTACCACTACACTATATCTGACTGGTTAATAACTCCTCTTACCACTATATCTGACTGGGTTAATAACTCCTCTCACCACTACACTATATCTGACTGGTTAATAACTCCTCTTACCACTACACTATATCTGACTGGGTTAATAACTCCTCTTACCACTATATCTGACTGGTTAATAACTCCTCTTACCACTACACTATATCTGACTGGGTTAATAACTCCTCTTACCACTACACTATATCTGACTGGGTTAATAACTCCTCTTACCACTACACTATATCTGACTGGGTTAATAACTCCTCTCACCACTACACTATATCTGACTGGTTAATAACTCCTCATCACTACACTATATCTGACTGGTTAATAACTCCTCTTACCACTACACTATATCTGACTGGGTTAATAACTCCTCTTACCACTATATCTGACTGGTTAATAACTCCTCTTACCACTACACTATATCTGACTGGGTTAATAACTCCTCTTACCACTATATCTGACTGGGTTAATAACTCCTCTTACCACTACACTATATCTGACTGGTTAATAACTCCTCTTACCACTACACTATATCTGACTGGGTTAATAACTCCTCTTACCACTACACTATATCTGACTGGGTTAATAACTCCTCTTACCACTATATCTGACTGGATTAATAACTCCTCTCACCACTACACTATATCTGACTGGGTTAATAACTCCTCTTACCACTACACTATATCTGACTGGGTTAATAACTCCTCTTACCACTACACTATATCTGACTGGGTTAATAACTCCTCTCACCACTACACTATATCTGACTGGGTTAATAACTCCTCTTACCACTACACTATATCTGACTGGGTTAATAACTCCTCTCACCACTACACTATATCTGACTGGGTTAATAACTCCTCTTACCACTACACTATATCTGACTGGGTTAATAACTCCTCTTACCACTACACTATATCTGACTGGTTAATAACTCCTCTTACCACTATATCTGACTGGGTTAATAACTCCTCTTACCACTACACTATATCTGACTGGTTAATAACTCCTCTTACCACTACACTATATCTGACTGGTTAATAACTCCTCTTACCACTACACTATATCTGACTGGTTAATAACTCCTCTTACCACTACACTATATCTGACTGGTTAATAACTCCTCTTACCACTACACTATATCTGACTGGGTTAATAACTCCTCTTACCACTATATCTGACTGGTTAATAACTCCTCTTACCACTACACTATATCTGACTGGTTAATAACTCCTCTTACCACTACACTATATCTGACTGGTTAATAACTCCTCATCACTACACTATATCTGACTGGGTTAATAACTCCTCTTACCACTATATCTGACTGGGTTAATAACTCCTCTTACCACTACACTATATCTGACTGGGTTAATAACTCCTCTTACCACTACACTATATCTGACTGGGTTAATAACTCCTCTTACCACTACACTATATCTGACTGGTTAATAACTCCTCTTACCACTACACTATATCTGACTGGGTTAATAACTCCTCTTACCACTACACTATATCTGACTGGTTAATAACTCCTCTTACCACTACACTATATCTGACTGGTTAATAACTCATCTTACCACTATATCTGACTGGATTAATAACTCCTCTCACCACTACACTATATCTGACTGGTTAATAACTCCTCTTACCACTATATCTGACTGGGTTAATAACTCCTCTTACCACTATATCTGACTGGGTTAATAACTCCTCTTACCACTATATCTGACTGGGTTAATAACTCCTCTTACCACTATATCTGACTGGGTTAATAACTCCTCTTACCACTATATCTGACTGGGTTAATAACTCCTCTTACCACTACACTATATCTGACTGGTTAATAACTCCTCTTACCACTACACTATATCTGACTGGGTTAATAACTCCTCTTACCACTACACTATATCTGACTGGGTTAATAACTCCTCTTACCACTACACTATATCTGACTGGTTAATAACTCCTCTTACCACTACACTATATCTGACTGGGTTAATAACTCCTCTTACCACTACACTATATCTGACTGGTTAATAACTCCTCTTACCACTACACTATATCTGACTGGGTTAATAACTCCTCATCAATACACTATATCTGACTGGTTAATAACTCCTCTTATCAGTACACTATATCTGACTGGGTTAATAACTCCTCTTACCACTACACTATATCTGACTGGTTAATAACTCCTCTTACCACTACACTATATCTGACTGGGTTAATAACTCCTTTCACCACTACACTATATCTGACTGGGTTAATAACTCCTCTTACCACTATATCTGACTGGATTAATAACTCCTCTTACCACTACACTATATCTGACTGGTTAATAACTCCTCTTACCACTACACTATATCTGACTGGATTAATAACTCCTCTTACCACTACACTATATCTGACTGGGTAAATAACTCCTCTTACCACTATATCTGACTGGTTAATAACTCCTCTCACCACTACACTATATCTGACTGGGTTAATAACTCCTCTTACCACTACACTATATCTGACTGGGTAAATAACTCCTCTTACCACTATATCTGACTGGTTAATAACTCCTCTCACCACTACACTATATCTGACTGGTTAATAACTCCTCTTACCACTATATCTGACTGGGTTAATAACTCCTCTTACCACTACACTATATCTGACTGGTTAATAACTCCTCTTACCACTACACTATATCTGACTGGTTAATAACTCCTCTTACCACTACACTATATCTGACTGGTTAATAACTCCTCTTACCAGTAGACTATATCTGACTGGTTAAAAACTCCTCTTACCACTACACTATATCTGACTGGGTTAATAACTCCTCTTACCACTACACTATATCTGACTGGTTAATAACTCCTCTTACCACTACACTATATCTGACTGGGTTAATAACTCCTCTTACCACCACACTATATCTGACTGGGTTAATAACTCCTCTTACCACTACACTATATCTGACTGGTTAATAACTCCTCTTACCACTACACTATATCTGACTGGGTTAATAACTCCTCTTACCACTATATCTGACTGGATTAATAACTCCTCTTACCACTACACTATATCTGACTGGTTAATAACTCCTCTTACCACTACACTATATCTGACTGGATTAATAACTCCTCTTACCACTACACTATATCTGACTGGGTTAATAACTCCTCTTACCACTATATCTGACTGGATTAATAACTCCTCTTACCACTACACTATATCTGACTGGGTTAATAACTCCTCTTACCACTACACTATATCTGACTGGTTAATAACTCCTCTCACCACTACACTATATCTGACTGGGTTAATAACTCCTCTTACCACTACACTATATCTGACTGGGTAAATAACTCCTCTTACCACTATATCTGACTGGTTAATAACTCCTCTCACCACTACACTATATCTGACTGGTTAATAACTCCTCTTACCACTATATCTGACTGGGTTAATAACTCCTCTTACCACTACACTATATCTGACTGGTTAATAACTCCTCTTACCACCACACTATATCTGACTGGGTTAATAACTCCTCTTACCACTACACTATATCTGACTGGTTAATAACTCCTCTTACCACTACACTATATCTGACTGGGTTAATAACTCCTCTTACCACCACACTATATCTGACTGGGTTAATAACTCCTCTTACCACTACACTATATCTGACTGGTTAATAACTCCTCTTACCACCACACTATATCTGACTGGGTTAATAACTCCTCTTACCACTACACTATATCTGACTGGTTAATAACTCCTCTTACCACTACACTATATCTGACTGGTTAATAACTCCTCTTACCACTACACTATATCTGACTGGGTTAATAACTCCTCTTACCACTACACTATATCTGACTGGGTTAATAACTCCTCTTACCACCACACTATATCTGACTGGGTTAATAACTCCTCTTACCACTACACTATATCTGACTGGTTAATAACTCCTCTTACCACTACACTATATCTGACTGGGTTAATAACTCCTCTTACCACTACACTATATCTGACTGGATTAATAACTCCTCTTACCACTATATCTGACTGGGTTAAAAACTCCTCTTACCACTACACTATATCTGACTGGTTAATAACTCCTCTTACCACTACACTATATCTGACTGGGTTAATAACTCCTCTTACCACTACACTATATCTGACTGGGTTAATAACTCCTCTTACCACTACACTATATCTGACTGGGTTAATAACTCCTCTTACCACTACACTATATCTGACTGGGTTAATAACTCCTCTTACCACTACACTATATCTGACTGGGTTAATAACTCCTCTTACCACTATATCTGACTGGGTTAATAACTCCTCTTACCACTACACTATATCTGACTGGGTTAATAACTCCTCTTACCACTACACTATATCTGACTGGATTAATAACTCCTCTTACCACTATATCTGACTGGGTTAAAAACTCCTCTTACCACTACACTATATCTGACTGGTTAATAACTCCTCTTACCACTACACTATATCTGACTGGGTTAATAACTCCTCTTACCACTACACTATATCTGACTGGGTTAATAACTCCTCTTACCACTACACTATATCTGACTGGGTTAATAACTCCTCTTACCACTACACTATATCTGACTGGGTTAATAACTCCTCTTACCACTACACTATATCTGACTGGGTTAATAACTCCTCTTACCACTACACTATATCTGACTGGATTAATAACTCCTCTTACCACTATATCTGACTGGGTTAATAACTCCTCTTACCACTACACTATATCTGACTGGGTTAATAACTCCTCTTACCACTACACTATATCTGACTGGTTAATAACTCCTCTTACCACTACACTATATCTGACTGGGTTAATAACTCCTCTTACCACTATATCTGACTGGGTTAATAACTCCTCTTACCACTACACTATATCTGACTGGTTAATAACTCCTCTTACCACTACACTATATCTGACTGGGTTAATAACTCCTCTTACCACTACACTATATCTGACTGGTTAATAACTCCTCTTACCACTACACTATATCTGACTGGTTAATAACTCCTCTTACCACTACACTATATCTGACTGGGTTAATAACTCCTCTTACCACTATATCTGACTGGGTTAATAACTCCTCTTACCACTATATCTGACTGGATTAATAACTCCTCTTACCACTACACTATATCTGACTGGTTAATAACTCCTCTTACCACTACACTATATCTGACTGGGTTAATAACTCCTCTTACCACTACACTATATCTGACTGGATTAATAACTCCTCTTACCACTACACTATATCTGACTGGGTTAATAACTCCTCTTACCACTACACTATATCTGACTGGATTAATAACTCCTCTTACCACTACACTATATCTGACTGGATTAATAACTCCTCTTACCACTACACTATATCTGACTGGTTAATAACTCCTCTTACCACTACACTATATCTGACTGGGTAAATAACTCCTCTTACCACTATATCTGACTGGTTAATAACTCCTCTCACCACTACACTATATCTGACTGGTTAATAACTCCTCTTACCACTATATCTGACTGGGTTAATAACTCCTCTTACCACTACACTATATCTGACTGGTTAATAACTCCTCTTACCACTACACTATATCTGACTGGTTAATAACTCCTCTTACCACTACACTATATCTGACTGGTTAATAACTCCTCTTACCAGTAGACTATATCTGACTGGTTAAAAACTCCTCTTACCACTACACTATATCTGACTGGGTTAATAACTCCTCTTACCACTACACTATATCTGACTGGTTAATAACTCCTCTTACCACTACACTATATCTGACTGGGTTAATAACTCCTCTTACCACCACACTATATCTGACTGGGTTAATAACTCCTCTTACCACTACACTATATCTGACTGGTTAATAACTCCTCTTACCACTACACTATATCTTACTGGGTTAATAACTCCTTTCACCACTACACTATATCTGACTGGGTTAATAACTCCTCTTACCACTATATCTGACTGGATTAATAACTCCTCTTACCACTACACTATATCTGACTGGTTAATAACTCCTCTTACCACTACACTATATCTGACTGGATTAATAACTCCTCTTACCACTACACTATATCTGACTGGGTTAATAACTCCTCTTACCACTATATCTGACTGGATTAATAACTCCTCTTACCACTACACTATATCTGACTGGGTTAATAACTCCTCTTACCACTACACTATATCTGACTGGTTAATAACTCCTCTCACCACTACACTATATCTGACTGGGTTAATAACTCCTCTTACCACTACACTATATCTGACTGGGTAAATAACTCCTCTTACCACTATATCTGACTGGTTAATAACTCCTCTCACCACTACACTATATCTGACTGGTTAATAACTCCTCTTACCACTATATCTGACTGGGTTAATAACTCCTCTTACCACTACACTATATCTGACTGGTTAATAACTCCTCTTACCACCACACTATATCTGACTGGGTTAATAACTCCTCTTACCACTACACTATATCTGACTGGTTAATAACTCCTCTTACCACTACACTATATCTGACTGGGTTAATAACTCCTCTTACCACCACACTATATCTGACTGGGTTAATAACTCCTCTTACCACTACACTATATCTGACTGGTTAATAACTCCTCTTACCACCACACTATATCTGACTGGGTTAATAACTCCTCTTACCACTACACTATATCTGACTGGTTAATAACTCCTCTTACCACTACACTATATCTGACTGGTTAATAACTCCTCTTACCACTACACTATATCTGACTGGGTTAATAACTCCTCTTACCACTACACTATATCTGACTGGGTTAATAACTCCTCTTACCACCACACTATATCTGACTGGGTTAATAACTCCTCTTACCACTACACTATATCTGACTGGTTAATAACTCCTCTTACCACTACACTATATCTGACTGGGTTAATAACTCCTCTTACCACTACACTATATCTGACTGGATTAATAACTCCTCTTACCACTATATCTGACTGGGTTAAAAACTCCTCTTACCACTACACTATATCTGACTGGTTAATAACTCCTCTTACCACTACACTATATCTGACTGGGTTAATAACTCCTCTTACCACTACACTATATCTGACTGGGTTAATAACTCCTCTTACCACTACACTATATCTGACTGGGTTAATAACTCCTCTTACCACTACACTATATCTGACTGGGTTAATAACTCCTCTTACCACTACACTATATCTGACTGGGTTAATAACTCCTCTTACCACTATATCTGACTGGGTTAATAACTCCTCTTACCACTACACTATATCTGACTGGGTTAATAACTCCTCTTACCACTACACTATATCTGACTGGATTAATAACTCCTCTTACCACTATATCTGACTGGGTTAAAAACTCCTCTTACCACTACACTATATCTGACTGGTTAATAACTCCTCTTACCACTACACTATATCTGACTGGGTTAATAACTCCTCTTACCACTACACTATATCTGACTGGGTTAATAACTCCTCTTACCACTACACTATATCTGACTGGGTTAATAACTCCTCTTACCACTACACTATATCTGACTGGGTTAATAACTCCTCTTACCACTACACTATATCTGACTGGGTTAATAACTCCTCTTACCACTACACTATATCTGACTGGATTAATAACTCCTCTTACCACTATATCTGACTGGGTTAATAACTCCTCTTACCACTACACTATATCTGACTGGGTTAATAACTCCTCTTACCACTACACTATATCTGACTGGTTAATAACTCCTCTTACCACTACACTATATCTGACTGGGTTAATAACTCCTCTTACCACTATATCTGACTGGGTTAATAACTCCTCTTACCACTACACTATATCTGACTGGTTAATAACTCCTCTTACCACTACACTATATCTGACTGGGTTAATAACTCCTCTTACCACTACACTATATCTGACTGGTTAATAACTCCTCTTACCACTACACTATATCTGACTGGTTAATAACTCCTCTTACCACTACACTATATCTGACTGGGTTAATAACTCCTCTTACCACTATATCTGACTGGGTTAATAACTCCTCTTACCACTATATCTGACTGGATTAATAACTCCTCTTACCACTACACTATATCTGACTGGTTAATAACTCCTCTTACCACTACACTATATCTGACTGGGTTAATAACTCCTCTTACCACTACACTATATCTGACTGGATTAATAACTCCTCTTACCACTACACTATATCTGACTGGGTTAATAACTCCTCTTACCACTACACTATATCTGACTGGATTAATAACTCCTCTTACCACTACACTATATCTGACTGGATTAATAACTCCTCTTACCACTACACTATATCTGACTGGTTAATAACTCCTCTTACCACTACACTATATCTGACTGGGTTAATAACTCCTCTTACCACTACACTATATCTGACTGGGTTAATAACTCCTCTTACCACTACACTATATCTGACTGGATTAATAACTCCTCTTACCACTACACTATATCTGACTGGGTTAATAACTCCTCACCACTACACTATATCTGACTGTTTAATAACTCCTTTTACCACTATATCTGACTGGATTAATAACTCCTCTTACCACTACACTATATCTGACTGGGTTAATAACTCCTCTTACCACTACACTATATCTGACTGGGTTAATAACTCCTCACCACTACACTATATCTGACTGGGTTAATAACTCCTCTTACCACTATATCTGACTGGGTTAATAACTCCTCTTACCACTACACTATATCTGACTGGGTTAATAACTCCTCTTACCACTACACTATATCTGACTGCGTTAATAACTCCTCTTACCACTACACTATATCTGACTGGGTTAATAACTCCTCTTACCACTACACTATATCTGACTGGTTAATAACTCCTCTCACCACTACACTATATCTGACTGGTTAATAACTCCTCTTACCACTACACTATATCTGACTGGTTAATAACTCCTCTTACCACTACACTATATCTGACTGGGTTAATAACTCCTCTTACCACTACACTATATCTGACTGGGTTAATAACTCCTCTTACCACTACACTATATCTGACTGGTTAATAACTCCTCTTACCACTACACTATATCTGACTGGGTTAATAACTCCTCTCACCACTACACTATATCTGACTGGTTAATAACTCCTCTTACCACTACACTATATCTGACTGGGTTAATAACTCCTCTTACCACTACACTATATCTGACTGGTTAATAACTCCTCTTACCACTACACTATATCTGACTGGTTAATAACTCCTCTTACCACTATATCTGACTGGGTTAATAACTCCTCTTACCACTACACTATATCTGACTGGTTAATAACTCCTCTTACCACTACACTATATCTGACTGGTTAATAACTCCTCTTACCACTACACTATATCTGACTGGTTAATAACTCCTCTTACCACTATATCTGACTGGGTTAATAACTCCTCTTACCACTACACTATATCTGACTGGTTAATAACTCCTCTTACCACTACACTATATCTGACTGGTTAATAACTCCTCTTACCACTACACTATATCTGACTGGGTTAATAACTCCTCTTACCACTACACTATATCTGACTGGGTTAATAACTCCTCATCACTACACTATATCTGACTGGTTAATAACTCCTCTTACCACTAGACTATATCTGACTGGGTTAATAACTCCTCTTACCACTACACTATATCTGACTGGGTTAATAACTCCTCTTACCACTACACTATATCTGACTGGTTAATAACTCCTCTTACCACTACACTATATCTGACTGGGTTAATAACTCCTCTTACCACTACACTATATCTGACTGGGTTAATTACTCCTCTTACCACTACACTATATCTGACTGGTTAATAACTCCTCTTACCACTACACTATATCTGACTGGGTTAATAACTTTATTTTGACTTAATGTGGACCAAGTGACTCAGACTTCAGCCATAGGGACTCGTGACTCAACCATTGGTGACTCAGACATGGACTTGAGCACAGGGGACTTGAGATTCTATTGGGTCTCGAGGTTTAGTAACTCGACTACATCACTGGGTGAAACAGTCATTATCTCCTGTTAAGTCATTATCTCCTCTTAAGTCATTATCTCCTGTTAAGTCAATATCTCCTGTTAAGTCATTATCTCCTGTTAAGTCTCTCTCTCTCTCTCTCTCTCTCTCTCTCTCTCTCTCTCTCTCTCTCTCTCTCTCTCTCTCTCTCTCTCTCTCTCTCTCTTCTCTCTCTCTCTCTCTCTCTCTCTCTCTCTCTCTCTCTCTCTCTCTCTCTCTCTCTCTCTCTTTCTCTCCGTTTGTGTGTCTGTTTTTTTTATGTTGAGTGCATTGGGAAAGTATTCAGACCCCTTCACTTTTTCCACATTTTGCTACGTTACACCCTTATTCTAAAATTAATTAAATAAAACATTTTCCTCATCAATCTACACACAATACCCCATAATGACAAAGCGAAAACAGGTTTTTAGAAATGTTTGCAAATGTATAACAAATAAAAAAACAGAAAGTACCAAAAAATTTCTGCAACATTTAAGGTCCCCAAGAACACAGTGGCCTCCATCATTCATAATTGGAAGAAGTTTGGAACCACCAAGACTCTTCCAAGAGCTGGCTGCCCGGCCAAACTGAGCAATCGGGGAAGAAGGGCCTTGGTCAGGGAGGTGACCAAGAACCTGATGGTTACTCTGACAGAACTACAGAGTTCCTCTGTGGAAATGTGAGAACCTTCCAGAAGGACAAACATCTCTGCAGCACTCTACCAATCAGTATTTTGTGTAGATTGATGAGGGGGAAAAAACTATTTAATCTATTTTAGAATAAGGCTGTAATGTAACAAAATGTGGAAAAAGTGAAGTGGTCTGAGTACTTTCCAAATGCACTGAATTAGGAATTTTCATGGCCAGATAATTGTTATGTATTCTTATATAGCTTTGTCATATTTCTGCTGTTGGGAAGAAAATAGGATGTAATGCAGAACAATATGTTGGTAGGACACGTTCAGTATGTTTGTGCACATGGAAGTCAGTGATGTATGTTTACTATAGGTTAATGAAGAAATACAAATGTGATGTGACTAAAATGAAATTTAGTTGACAAAAACGGCCCACTGTTTTCATCATTTTGACAATAACTAGACTAAATCATTGTTTCAATTACAAAAATGTGACCAAGACAATGATATTTTGTCAAAATAACTAAGACTAGACTAAATATAGTACAGACAGTACATTGTGGTACCGTAATAGAGAACAGAGGCCAAAACTTTCAACCAGCCCGTTAGAATAGATTCACCAAAACCTTCAGCCGGCACATTAGAATAGATTCACCAAAACCAATTGTAGAATATTAGCTTGGAAGTGACACAGAGGAACTGACACGAGGCTTTCTGGAGGCGGGTGGAGTTCTCCCACACCGTGAAATGTGGATACTTGGCAACTAAGAAAACAATTCTTGCTGGTAGGTTGAGCACCCTCCCCGTTGGTGTAGGGGAAGTGAGGGCGGCTGTAGGAGAGAGAGAGAGAGAGAGAGAGAGAGAGAGAGAGAGAGAGAGAGAGAGAGAGAGAGAGAGAGAGAGAGAGAGAGAGAGAGAGAGAGAGAGAGAGAGAGAGAGAGAGAGAGAGAGAGAGAGACATGGAGGTAGACAGAGATAGAAAGAGGCAGAGAGAGAAAGAGAGAGGGGTGGTGGGGGGGAGGAGGACTGACGGCGAAGCCTCTTTAATTGCCTTCGGTCACCCAGCACGGCGAAACGGGGCGCCAGCCACGCGGCTTAGAAAAGGAACCGGGCACAGGGGCTGATAGATATTTTATCGTCCGAGTTTTACGGTTAATGAATTCCCAAAGTGAAATCTGTCACTTCAAAAATAAAGAGGAAGGCAAATTAAAGGGAGATAGAGAGAGACCGGGGAAGAAAGGAAGTGGAGGGGGTGACACAGTTTTAAAATGCCCTATCTTTATGCCATCCCCGCTTTTTCAATGGAAGAAAAGAACAACTCTCCCTGCTTTCTTCTCCTCTTTTCTTCCCCCCACGTTCTCCTCTTCTCTCCCTCCCATCCTCCTATCTCTCTCCTCTTCTTTTCTTCCGAAAAAGAAATTCTCATGAATGATTTATAGTGTCTTGTTATCAGCAGCGATTTCTTTAGACCCCGACGCATTCACCAAGACATTTGTGGCATAATTGTTAATTTTAATGCCATAATGGCTTCAGATCGGAACCTTGATTAGACATTTATTACACAATTAAATGAAACATACTCAAGAATCACAAAAGGCTTCCGTAATTATTTCAGGCCATTAATAAAAATGGGCATTAAATTATATTGGACACAATGGAGAAGTGAAATAGATTTCCATTAGAGGACTATAAGGCAGAGAGGGTAATAGATCCAGACTGAATTCACTCTGAAATTAATTGTTGCTCGGCCTATTTCCTATTTCCACACACAGTGGAATAAATGATGGAGAATAGAACAGAGAAAGAGAAGAAGGAGTTGGTGGCCAAGAGAAGAGGGAGGGAGGGAGGGAGGGAGGGAGGGAGGGAGGGAGGGAGGAGGGCTGAGGAGGGGAGGAGGGGATGGAGGAGGAGGGAGAAGGGAGGAGGAGGGGAGGAGGGGATGGGAGGAGGGAGGGAGGGAGGGAGGGAGGGAGGGAGGGAGGGAGGGAGGGAGGGAGGAGGAGGAGGAGGAGGGAGGGGGAGGAGGAGGGAGGGAGGGAGGGAGGGAGGGAGGGAGGGAGGGAGGGAGGGAGGGAGGGAGGGAGGGAGGGAGGGAGGAGGACGAGGAGGGAGGGAGGGAAGGAGGGGGGAGGGAGGGAGGGAGGAGGGGTGTTACATTAGGAGCCTGTGATAAAACCCCTTTTGTTTGACATCTTACAATGGACCCTAGAATGGACCCTAGATTCAAGAGAGAGAGTAGAAAGACGGGGGGGTAAAACGAGAGAGCGATATGGGTATTGATTTTGAATGATGAGAGAGGTCTCACTCCATCCTGAGTTCTGATAATTTGGTCATTTACATGTTTGTTTCCCTGTCAATAAGACTGTTTGAAACATACTACCAGGAGACACCTACCAGGTGAAACATACTATCAGGAGTCACCTACCAGGTGAAACATACTACCAGGAGACACCTACCAGGTGAAACATACTACCAGGAGCTACCTACCAGGTGAAACATACTACCAGGTGACATCTACCAGGTGAAACATACTACCAGGAGCCACCTACCAGGTGAAACATACTACCAGGAGCCACCTACCATGTGAAACATACCACCAGGTGACACCTACCAGGTAGAACATACTACCAGGTGACACCTACTAGGTGAAACATACTATCAGGAGCCACCTACCAGGTGAAACATACCACCAGGTGACACCTACCAGGTAGAACATACTACCAGGTGACACCTACCAGGTAGAACATACTACCAGGAGCCACCTACCAGGTAGAACATACCACCAGGTGACACCTACCAGGTAGAACATGCTACCAGGTGACACCTACCAGGTAGAACATACTACCAGGTGATACCTACCAGGTGAAACATACTACCAGGAGCCACCTACCAGGTGAAACATACCACCAGGTGACACCTACCAGGTAGAACATACTACCAGGTGACACCTACCAGGTAGAACATACTACCAGGTGACATCTACCAGGTGAAACATACTACCAGGAGACACCTACCAGGTGAAACATACCACCAGGTGACACCTACCAGGTAGAACATACTACCAGGTGACACCTACCAGGTAGAACATACTACCAGGTGACACCTACCAGGTGAAACATACTACCAGGAGACACCTACCAGGTGAAACATACTACAAGGAGACACCTACCAGGTGAAACATACTACCAGGAGACACCTACCAGGTGAAACATACTACCAGGAGACACCTACCAGGTGAAACATACTACCAGGAGTCACCTACCAGGTAGAACATACTACTAGGAGCCACTTACTAGGTGAAACATAATACCAGGTCTAGCAGGTGAGACATGCTTCTGAGTGTATAAACAAGACATTTGGTGCACGTTAACTAGGAAAGAACTAGAGTCCATGTCACCCAGTAACACAGTAACACAGTCTAGGTCTACTGAAGGAATGCAGAAAGCAGTGGTCATCTTTGACTGTCCAGTCAATGACATTAATTATGGCCACAGTCTGTACAACGAGAATACACAAAATGCTACTATTGTTTAGAAAAACAAATCCATACATGTATAAAGAAAAGTAAAGAAAGACTGGTTAAGGAATGAACAGCGTCCGTTTTTCATCTCCCAACAACAGACAGCAAAACATTTCAAAAGCAGAATTGTTAGAAAAGCGTCTCTGAATGCAGCTCCAATGGGAAGCCAAATAGAACTGTGCCTTTTGAACTGCCGGGTCTATTGAGAGGCAATAAAAGTGGTAAAGGAAATGAAAACTGATATCTCACAATATTATAAC
Organism: Coregonus lavaretus; assembly: GCF_964263955.1. Taxonomy (NCBI): domain Eukaryota; kingdom Metazoa; phylum Chordata; class Actinopteri; order Salmoniformes; family Salmonidae; genus Coregonus; species Coregonus lavaretus. The sequence goes on along the minus strand of NW_028158733.1, from coordinate 87,477 downwards.
AGAATCTCTTGGGAGAAAAATTAATCAACTCCTGATACCGAATGTTTATTATTTGACTTTCACATCTAAATCAATTTATCTGCCTTCTAAAGCTTTCAGATCTTTTAATTGCCTCACTTTCATCGTTACCCTTTATGTTTGTGCATACTGTACCTATGATCCAGCCAGCACTACGGAGACAACAGGCCAGCCAGCCAGCCAGCACTACGGAGAGAACAAGCCAGCCAGCCAGCCAGCCAGCACTATGGAGACAACAGGCCAGCCAGCCAGCCAGCACTACGGAGAGAACAAGCCAGCCAGCCAGCCAGACAGCACTACGGAGACAACAGGCCAGCCAGCCAGGCAGCACTACGGAGAGAACAAGCCAGCCAGCCAGCCAGACAGCACTACGGAGACAACAGGCCAGCCAGCCAGCCAGCACTACGGAGAGAACAAGCCAGCCAGCCAGCCAGACAGCACTACGGAGACAACAGGCCAGCCAGACAGCCAGCACTACGGAGAGAACAGGCCAGCCAGCCAGCACTACGGAGAGAACAGGCCAGCCAGCCAGCCAGCCAGCAGTACGGAGAGAACAGGCCAGCCAGCCAGCCAGCCAGACAGCACTACGGAGAGAACAGGCCAGCCAGCCAGCCAGCCAGCACTACGGAGAGAACAAGCCAGCCAGCCAGACAGACAGCCATCACTACGGAGAGAACAGGCCAGCCAGCCAGCACTACAGAGAGAACAGGCCAGCCAGCCAGCCAGCCAGCCAGCAGTACGGAGAGAACAGGCCAGCCAGCCAGCCAGCCAGCACTACGGAGACAACAGGCCAGCCAGCCAGCCAGCCAGCAGTACGGAGAGAACAGGCCAGCCAGCCAGCCAGCCAGCAGTACGGAGAGAACAGGCCAGCCAGCCAGCCAGCCAGCACTACGGAGACAACAGGCCAGCCAGCCAGCCAGCCAGCAGTACGGAGAGAACAGGCCAGCAAGCCAGCCAGACAGCACTACGGAGAGAACAAGCCAGCCAGCCAGCACTACGGAGCGAACAGGCCAGCCAGCCAGCCAGCCAGCAGTACGGAGAGAACAGGCCAGCCAGCCAGCCAGACAGCACTACGGAGAGAACAGGCCAGCCAGCCAGCCAGCCAGCAGTACGGAGAGAACAGGCCAGCCAGCCAGCCAGACAGCACTACGGAGACAACAGGCCAGCCAGCCAGCCAGCCAGCCAGCACTACGGAGAGAACAAGCCAGCCAGCCAGCCAGCCAGCACTACGGAGAGAACAGGCCAGCCAGCCAGCCAGCACTACGGAGAGAACAAGCCAGCCAGCCAGCCAGCACTACGGAGAGAACAGGCCAGCCAGCCAGCCATCCAGCCAGCACTACGGAGAGAACAGGCCAGCCAGCCAGCACTACGGAGACAACAGGCCAGCCAGCCAGCCAGCCACCACTACGGAGACAACAGGCCAGCCAGCCAGCCAGCACTACGGAGACAACAGGCCAGCCAGCCAGCCAACACTAAGGAGAGAACAGGCCAGCCAGCCAGCCAGCACTACGGAGACAACAGGCCAGCCAGCCAGCCAGCCAGCACTACGGAGACAACAGGCCAGCCAGCCAGCCAGCCAGCACTACAGAGAGAACAGGCCAGCCAGCCAGTCAGCCAGCACTACGGAGACAACAGGCCAGCCAGCCAGCCAGCACTACCGAAACAACAGGCCAGCCAGCCAGCCAGCCAGCACTACGGAGAGAACAGGCCAGCCAGCACTACGGAGACAACAGGCCAGCCAGCCAGCCAGCACTACGGAGACAACAGGCCAGCCAGCCAGCCAGCACTACGGAGACAACAGGCCAGCCAGCCAGCCAGCCAGCACTACGGAGACAACAGGCCAGCCAGCCAGCCAGCCAGCACTACGGAGACAACAGGCCAGCCAGCCAGCCAGCCAGCACTACGGAGAGAACAGGCCAGCCAGCCAGCCAGCCAGCACTACGGAGACAACAGGCCAGCCAGCCAGCCAGCCAGCACTACGGAGACAACAGGCCAGCCAGCCAGCCAGCCAGCACTACAGAGAGAACAGGCCAGCCAGCCAGCCAGCACTACGGAGACAACAGGCCAGCCAGCCAGCCAGCACTACGGAGACAACAGGCCAGCCAGCCAGCCAGCCAGCACTACGGAGACAACAGGCCAGCCAGCCAGCCAGCACTACGGAGACAACAGGCCAGCCAGCCAGCCAGCACTACGGAGACAACAGGCCAGCCAGCCAGCCAGCACTACGGAGACAACAGGCCAGCCAGCCAGACAGACAGCCAGCACTACAGAGAGAACAGGCCAGCCAGCCAGCCAGGCATGCAGCCGCTCCTCCACTCCACTAAGGGTCTCTCTACTCTCTTGCAGATTCCCCTGTAAGGGAGGCCAGCCCTGACTCTGAGTCAGATTCCCCTGTAAGGGAGGCCAGCCCTGACTCTGTCTATAGATTCCCCTGTAAGGGAGGCCAACCCTGACTCTGAGTCAGATTCCCCTGTGAGGGAGGCCAGCACTGACTCTGAGTCAGATTCCCCTGTAAGGGAGGCCAGCTCTGAGTGAGCCTTTCTTTCTCTTAATGAAGGTCAGAGTCAGAGTCACATCTTTCTCTTTGGTGATAATTTATCCCTATCTGCTGTTATCTGTGCCTGGACCCTCTAATCCTAATTGTATTGTATAATTGTGCGATGTGGGCCTCCCGGTCTCTGAAGTATTGCCCCCATCCTTTTCATTATCATCCCAATGAAAGGCTTGAACCTCTTTTTAATTTCAACTCTGTTTTATTTCATTCAATCATTCTTCACCGTGTGTGTGTGGCGTCTACCTTCCCACCCCATTTACAGTCTTCACACAAGACACATTGAAGCTTTTACTCTAAAGCTGTGAAAGATTGTTATTCCACTCCTCAATGAAATATCATATTGTAAAAATATTTGACCGTGAGGATTGTGGGTTTTATTTTATCTGTCTCCGGTTGGCGATATATCTGGTCTCACCACTCATTGCTCTTTTGATGATTACTCCTCCTTTTATTGATTATCATTGATTGATACTCAGAAATGAGCTAGCGTGAGTTGATCTCCAAGTAGCAATATAGAAGGACTGAGGTTCCATGTCTGGAACCCTTCCCAGACTGGTGAAGGAGACCTCGTGTGTATCCCAAATGGCACCATGTTCCCTATATACTCCCCATGGGTCCCTGGTCAAAAGTAGTGCACTAAATTTAGTGCACTAAATGGGGAATAGGGTGTCATTTGGGACGGAAGTCTTCGGTGCGGGGTATTATTCCCATCACCTCGTCTGTTCTAAAAGCCTCATGAGGTGCAGTAGAGGCCAATGACATTTCCAAAAACATCATTGTGTTTTAAATATAGCATTTTCGTAGGAGTTACAGAATTGTGGTTAATATATAGTATTTTGGTAGGAGTTCCAGAATTGTGGATGCTGTGACAGCTGACAGAAATCAATTATCCATAGTAGAGAATGATGGAACCAACAGCCCTGGACAGAACAAACACAGAATGATGGAACCAACAGCCCTGGACAGAACAAACACAGAATGATGGAACCAACAGCCCTGGACAGAACAAACACAGAATGATGGAACCAACAGCCCTGGACAGAACAAACACAGAATGATGGAACCAACAGCCCTGGACAGAACAAACACAGAATGATGGAACCAACAGCCCTGGACAGAACAAACACAGAATGATGGAACCAACAGCCCTGGACAGAACAAACACAGAATGATGGAACCAACAGCCCTGGACAGAACAAACACAGAATGATGGAACCAACAGCCCTGGACAGAACAAACACAGAGAATTAACATTTTACATTTACATTTTAGTCATTTAGCAGACGCTCTTATCCAGAGCGACTTACAGTTAGTGAATACAATTTTTTTTTTTTTTTTTTTTTTTTTTTTTTTTTTTTTTTTTTTTTTTTTATACTGGCCCCCCGTGGGAATCGAACCCGCAACCCTGGCGTTGCAAACGCCATGCTCTATCAACTGAGCTACATCCCTGCCGGCCATTCCCTCCCCTACCCTGGACGACGCTGGGCCAATTGTGCGCCGCCCATGAGTCTCCTGGTCGCGGCCGGCTGCGACAGAGCCTGGATTCGAACCAGGATCTCTAGTGACACAGTTAGCACTGCGATGCAGTGCCTTAGACCACTGCGCCACTCAGGAGTTAAATTAAAATACTGGAAATACAGTAAGTATGTATGGAAGGGGTGGAGGGTGGACATACATACAGTATGTACTATAGACTGTGTGTGTCCCAAATGGCACCCTATTCCCTATATAGTGCACTACTTTTGACCAGGGCCCACAGGGAATAGGGTGCCATTTGGGATGCATTAAGTATGTACTGTAGACAGGGTGAATGGGAGGCTGGGCTGGGGTCTGATCATCTCCTCAACGTTGTGGTTCTGGGACATCAGAAAGTTTACTGAAATTTCCCAGACTGTTGTTCTCTGTCACAGTCTGCAATCTCTGCATAAATACACTACTTGTAAATGTCTCTCAGACTGCCCAGCAAGCATATAACGTTCTGAGAACCAAAACGTTTTTTTTAGAACTTGGTGAGAACGTGGTTGTCCTATGGGTATTTAGCATACAACCTTCCCACAACGTTCTGGGAATGGTGCAGGATAGTTGCTTTTGAACATTCTCAGCTCATTTAAGGAACTTGACAGAAAAACTGTATTTTCTTGGTATTTTATTACTTTAACAGAACATTTCCTAAAAGATAAAATATGGTTACATTTCATTTCAATTTTGGTAATGTTCTAGGAACGTTCTCCCACTGGTTTGACATTGGGAATGTTCTCAGATAGTTCAGAGAACAGTTAAGAAACAACGTTCTTCTGTGGGAATGTCAGTACTTCAGCATAACGTTTCCTAGAGGTTTCCTCATGGTTCTATTTAAAGTAATGTTCTCAAATTGTTCCAAGAACATTAAGAAACAACTTTCTTCCGTGGGAATTTCATTCAACATAATGTTTCCTACACGTTTCCTCATCGTTCTATTTAAAGTAATGTTCTCAAATTGTTCCGAGAACGTTAAGAAAACTTTACATAAAATCCACAAGAAAACTTTAGGAACATTCAGAGAACGTTCTAAGAATGTTATTAAAAAACATACATTCCGTTCTCAGAACGTTAAGAAAACATTTCATAAAAACCACAAGAAAACGTAAGTAACATTCAGAGAACGTTTTAAGAATGTTATTTAAAACATATACGTTCTGTGCTCAGCATCAAAAAAAAAATGTATATCCTCTATCTTGTTAAGTGTGGTGTAAAGTACTTAAGTAAAAATACTTGAAAGTACTACTTAAGTAGTTTTGGGGGGTATCTGTACTTTACTTTACTATTTATATTTTGGACTACTTGTACTTTTACTTCTACTACATTCCTAAAGAAAATGTACTTTTTACTCCATACATTTTCCCTGACAGCCAAAAGTACTCGTTACATTTTGAATGCTAAGCAGGATAGGAAAATAGTCCAAATTCACACACTTGTCAAGACAACATCCCTGGTCCTCCCTACTGCCTCTGATCTGGTGGACTCACTAAACACGTGCTTCATTTAAATACATTTTAATAATGGCGCTGTCTGGTTTGCTTAATATAAGGAATTTGAAACAATTTATACTTTTACTTTTACTTTTGGTACTTAAGTATATTTTAGCAATTACATTTACTTTTGATACTTAAGTATATTTACTTTTAGACTTTTACTCAAATAGTATTTTACCGGGTGACTTTCACTTTTACTTGAGTCATTTTCTATTAAGGTATCTTTACTTTTACTCAACTATGACAACTGGGTACTTTTTCCACCACCGCCTGATCTTAATTAGTGTTTGTTTCCTTTGAAATGGGGTCTGTTTGAACACACAGAAAAGTTGACCCAAAATAAGCTAGCAGTGTTATTAAAAGTCTTATTGAAACATTTAGTAAAAGTTTTAAGGAAGTTATTCAAAAACCTCAAAATAACCTATAATTTCCATTCTCTGAGCGTTGATTAAACCTTGAATGAAAACTTTCAAGGAACAAGAGTAAAACGTTCTCAGAACCTCCCTTTAACCTTTAAATAAATGTTCCCAGAACAGGTGAAAATGTCACTTCTGTTCTCAGAACGTTTAAAAGAACGTTCAGTTTTACTGGTCAGGGAATGTATGGCTTCGTTCCCACAACCAATGTGAAACCAAAAACATACCTTCCCACAACTTCCAAGGAACCAACTGTGCTAACTGGGTGAGGACCAATCACATTTGTAATAGGTGTTGTGTGCTTTCATGTGCTTTCCTTTTGGCCAAAATATATACTGTCACTATTAGCCTGTAACTGCTAGCTAACTGCTATAGCTCTGCTGTAAGGTAGACACTATGTGGTTGTAAATCTCATGACAATGAAGTTACTAGGCCTATAGGCAATACACAGTGACACCTTTGCAAAATGGACTTACAATGTTCTTCGACCATCCTTGATTTTTTTTCTATAAGGTATTTGGGCTAAATTTGTGCAGGGGTTTTTTGTACAGTAGCTTCTGTCATTGCTTCTAAAATCTTACTATCACAAGACTTCCTGTGGGTACTCTTTAAGTGTGCATTTTGGATTAAGAAAACAGCCAACATATTATAAAGTTATATGGAGTTGGACACTTTATCCACAACCTATGTGCTCTCTCAGTTCCCACCAGCCTGTCAACCAAGAACCAGCACTAAATAGGATGGATATAGAATAAAAGGCATTGAAATGTCAACCCGGGTTTTTAGGAGTTTTGAGGGGGGCCGCAAGTTTGCACAGCAAAGAAAGCCACTTACCGCTTCAGAACCATGGACAGTTACGGTGGGGGAGCTTACCTCAATGCACTCCGCGGGATCCCTCGGTAACAGCGCCTCGGTATGTCTGTTAGCTTCCCATTCACATTATAATGGAGGGTGGATGGTCATATTTTTCTTCGACTAACTTTGGTTCTATAGTTCAGTATGTTGTGTGTGTGTGTGTGTGTGTGTGTGTGTGTGTGTGTGTGTGTGTGTGTGTGTGTGTGTGTGTGTGTGTGTGTGTGTGTGTGTGTGTGTGTGTGTGTGTGTGTGTGTGTGTGTGTCAGCATGTTGGACAGCAACACTCCACGGAAAGGAAGGAGGAAGCTCCTTGATGCCAGCACACAAAAACGTATAGTAATACTTCTTTATAAAGTAAAGTAATGTATTAGGATTTTTTTTGTAACTATAAGTACAAATAATGTTATATTTTTATTTTGTATTTTATTTTTGTTAAGCTTATGGAATAAATGTCCAATATTTTTTTGCATGCACTCATCAGCTTGGTTTGTCTGTAAACTTAGCCGTGCTTCTGAGCCCCGAGCTTTACAGAAATAAGGTTAAACAGAGAAATACAACAGCATTTAAACAGCCTTACAAACTGAAGTAGGCCTACACACCGTATTACTACTGTAGATATCATACCCGTCTTTAAGATTATCTTTTTGGAACCATCTCATCGCATACGGAGTCTGAAGGCGACAGCACAAAGCTGTTAGATGCATTTAAGCAGGGAAATGTGAGACACGTGACATTGATTTACCCAACGATGTATTTTTCCCAACGATTAATTAATCGTTCCTTACTAGGGTTAGAAATGACAAGGTGGTGAAATGTAATAAAGGAATATCATACAGTAGCCTAAGAACAACGCGTGTGTGCACGCGCGTTAGTAGCCTGTGAGTTTTCAAGCATGCAGTTCAGGAGAGGAATATTTTACCTTAGGGGGGCTTACCTTTATCACACACAAGGCAAACCTCATATGGTATATTCCCATGCTTTAGGCTATTGCAGGCTTGCCCCTCTTGTTTGACACTTATGTGGTGACTGATTTCAGTCATTTCACATATCTTACTTAATATAAGACTACATTACATTGTCTCCTCTTTAAATTGGACGTTATATATGCCCGAATAATGTCTGTTAATTCCCGGTGTAATTGATGTTCATAGCGCTTTGATGTGCTCCGGATTTCAAGCTTCATTCACTGCTCTCCTCTCAGAGCGCTGGGGAGGAAAGTAGTTGGAAATGGAGTGAAGGGACCAGAGAGGCAATGGGACGTGAACACTAAATAGATACTGCACTAGCCTACCATTAATATCAAGTATACAATGCTTTTCATTCATTTCACAATTAGGCCTACCAGTATTTTGTAGGCTGCGTTTGTAGATGTTTTTATATTCCTTTTGCGTCGGCTATAGGTATTGACACTGGTCTGGAGAGAGAGACAACACAGAATAGCATCATGTGTCAAGCTGAGATGGCCGAGAAAGAGAGAGCGAGAGATCAATCGATCTTCGCCGGACGAACACCACTGATGTGATGGGCAGCATCCCCTGCTGAAGATGACAGCAGAGGAGAGAACGAAATTGTGACCGTTGAGAAAAGCTGAAGTAGTCTTGTGTGTTTTGGAGAAATTACCTGGTCACGTCTTTATGACGGACTTTATTTTTGCTCCGCTCAATAAACTTTCTGAAACGGCTCATTTCAAACGATGACGCTGATGGAACTGAACATCTTGGCATAGATTAGCAAAACATCAATTTATTAAATCGTATTTACGTAAAAATATAAGGTTTCTACAGGTATTTAATTATAGGTTACAAAAACACCATATAATATTTAACGTACATTCAAAGAAATCTATTGTTTCGTAACCTATCTTCGTAATAATATTGTTATGGCGTTGTGTGAGAGCCACTCTGGCTGGTAACGCTACAAACATTTCATTTAATAATCACCAGCGAAGAATTCATATATCAGACTCGCTTAGCCTGGGGGATATTAAAGCAGTGATCCTTATAAACAGACTGAACCATTTGCATGTTAAAACTCACTCTGCATGTCACTACACTAACCACCCTGATAAAAAAAAAAAAAAAATCATAATTTAACAGTGAACATTTTAATGTGTTAGCTTGATGGTTAAATACAAATAATAATATATAGCTTTGAGTGTTATGAATTGTATTGTAGCCCATGCTGGGAAAATATTTCAAGCATGTTTGGAGTCTATTCCCTGGATTGAAATGAAGCATAATTATTACAAAGTAATGTTTTATATGATTTGTATACTAAGATGTTAAAGGAGCGTATGGAGTATGTGCTGTTCCCAAAGGTATTATGCCGGTCTCATGTGTGCTGATTGGGTGCTCAGTCTATTCCCCCGGAATCAAATAAAGCATAATTATTACAAAGTAATGTTTTACATGATTTGTATACTAAGATGTTAAAGGTTTTCTAAAAATGACTTTGTAATTTCTTTGATTTATTTAAATCATATTCAGACTTATTTTAGGGTATGTATGCAGCATGTGTTATTGGTGCATCAGCTGCACTGGCTAGCTTGAATAATTTCTAACTATAAATAAATGGTGCATGTACGTGTTACTTTGTGGCCGCTTTGCTGTGATATTATACAGCGACAAAACAGCTCCAATCAGGCTCCCATGGGATCGTTGGACAATCGTTCCGTTTAATAAATATTGGCCTGAGGATATGGTAGATCTAATACAACTGCCCAGGAACACGTTTACAGGAGGGAAACACGTTTACAGGAGGGTACTTGTGTAGGTAGCTATGTTGTGTTTTTGAAAATTATTATTTTGTGTTGGTTTAAATTTGTACACTGAAGGTGCAGATAACTGTATTGATTGGATAATGAATAATCCACCTCTATCTATTTGCCCCCCCCCCCCCCCCCCCCCCCCCCACACACACGCACACGCACACGCACACACATACAAGCATACAAAACGTTGATAAAAGTGAGAAAAATGCAATAGGCCCATATGAAATTATATTCACCTTTGTGCATGATTTTGATAGTATGGACACTATTTAAAATCAACACACATAACTAAATAAAGACATCGTGTGTTTTTACAGTGATATGAAGTCTATTGAATAAAATGTTTAAATTCGTATAACTCCTTTCAAGGATTTTAGCTGTAAAAAATAACCTACTTAATTTGCAAGACATCCTGCTATAGCATAACATGCACCCTTACTTTATTCTTTGGGATTAACAGGAGTCAGGTTTTATTGCTAAAAGGTTGAAGGTGTATGTTTGTAGCGTTTCAACTAAATGGATTCTGGGAGGGAAAGAGTATCCCCCTTTTCCTCCCCAATCTTTGTTTATGTAGTAATATACATATTTCCGTAAAGGTATTATGCCGGTCTCTGTGTGCTGATTGGGTGCTCAGGTTGGCTAGTGAACGCCCTGTGATTATGTCAGATGCGTGCAGACCAAACCAGCCCAGCCTTTGAACTTCACCGCTTTTGGCTCTCATTCACGCGCTTCCCCTCATTTCCAAGCCAGGTGCTTTGCAAGGCGGGAAATCTCTAAGAAAAAACACAACACTTTATGACTCTTCGACCGCGGAACTTTGCTTTCACCTCGGTGGATTTTCATGCGTGTTGCTGTTTTCCACCTTATAGCCTACCACGGTTTTTGAAAAAGAAAGTATCCATAGCTGGACTTAGAGAACGATTTCTTAACTCCGGAGAAATTGGACAGTGTGGATTTTTATTGATGCTGTTTTCCGACTCCGTCTCAAGCATTCGAGAACTGGCATGATCTGTGTCTGCCAGCAAGACAGGTGAATATTTTTTTTTTTCCCCCTCGGTTGGTTTTTAGAACTTTTTCCACGTTATTTTAATTGGGGATAAAAGTCACACTCTAAAAAATGTCAAAGCCTGTAGATCACATCAAGAGGCCCATGAATGCGTTCATGGTCTGGTCCCGCGGCCAGAGGAGAAAAATGGCACAAGAGAACCCCAAAATGCATAACTCAGAAATCAGCAAAAGACTTGGCGCGGAGTGGAAGCTGCTCTCTGAATCCGAAAAGCGTCCTTACATCGACGAAGCGAAGAGGCTGCGAGCACAGCACATGAAAGAACACCCAGACTATAAATACAGACCCAGGCGCAAGCCCAAGAATCTACTGAAGAAGGACAGGTATGTGTTCCCTTTGCCTTACCTTGGGGACACGGATCACTTGAAAGGACTCTCAGCCTCTGATTCTCTGTTGAGCGCATCAGAGAAAGTCAGGGCATTCATGCCCCCGACCTCGGTGCCCTACTCGTTCCTCGACCCGAGCCAGTTCACCTCCAGCGCTATCCAGAAGATGACAGAGATGCCCCACACCATGACCACCAGCAGTTTGGGTTACGGCTCGTTGGGATACCAGAACGGCGCGTTCGGCAGTTTGGGTTGCCCCAGCCAGCACACCCACACCCACCCGTCGCCCACAAACCCGGGGTACGTGGTGCCCTGTAACTGTACCGCCTGGTCGGCGTCGAGTTTACAGCCCCCGGTTGCCTACATACTTTTTCCAGGTATGACCAAGAGTGGGATAGACCCATATTCATCAACACATGCCACTGCTATGTAACGCGCCAGACAGACTGACTGACTTTCTGTTTAAACAAGTAACTTGAGGACAGCAATGCATGTATAGGCTATATGGACAGAACAGTTCGCCCAAAAAAAAAAAAGAGAAATGACAAGTATAAAGGCCCGTGGACTTAAGAGCAAAACGGGCGAAAACTTTTCACGAGATGTAAACAAGACGTTGGTTCCTGACCTCCTCGTGGAACTGGGACGGAACTATGTACGGCAGGTTCCCTGTGAACTGTAAGAATTATTGTAAATGTTATAACGTTTATTAACGGCTACCGGAAAAGGAGGCCTTTAACTTTATTTATTATGTACATCTTGATGCTATGATAATTTTGTTTGAATTATTATTGATATTATTATTATTATTATGATAATCTTATTTTCAAATTTGGCTTGCACAATTTACGATAGCCTTCTTGTTTCCTGTATAATGTGTTGCATTTTGGCGCTCTGAATTTCAGCCGGTATGATAGGGTCAAAATTAGGGACCTCTGAGTTAATAAATATACGGGTTATATTGTTTCTATTGATCGAACTGGCACATAACTAGACAGTCTATTTAAAATAACAAATGAAAAATCCTTATCATTTAATAATGTTTCATTTTCAATTTTTCCTGTGGTTCAGTGCTAATAGTCACACGTTATTTTGTTTTGTTTTGAGGAATAACTTCTTATTTGAAGTTATAAGCAGTTAATGTTGTATTTTTTAATGTAAAACCTGTCATGTTATGGTAAGGAAAATGTATCTTGAAGGGTGATACCTCGGTTCTTTGTTCATCTGCCGAGCTAAGACTTTTTGAATAAAGGACAATCTGTCTTAGAAAATATTAAATCCCTGTATGGTTATATTGCAGTAGCGTGTCATTGGAAGGTGCAGCAGAACTCAGCCTGATTGAGTTAACCCAACCTGGTTGAGTTAACCCAGCCTGGTTGAGTTAACCCAATAGTATGTCAATGTGGTAGGCATCATAGGACAACAACACATTTAAGAATAACATTTATCAAAATATTTTAGAATATTAATACTATATTCAATTTGTTATTTAACCACCCTCAATAAAATAAAAAAATGATTGTGGTTTTGCCATTTGACCTATATCATTAAATTGTATTACCCTACACCCAGGCTGTGAGCCATAGCAAATAAGACAGTAAATGTGCATGGATGAGTAATTTTTTGATGAATTACAATGGATTTCACTACAGTATACCATACTGCAAATAGAAGATTAGGCAAAAACAGATGAGGAAACAAAGCATACCTTCTCTATACTCTCTCCAAATTATCATTATCGCTCTAATCAGCGTCGTTTGATTGAGGTGACGTTTCATGCGCGTAGCAGCTGGCCATCTGGAACGAATGAGGAGATGTGAGATAGTGTTGACAACGCGTGGCGTTTAGGACTATTCTTTGGGGACCAATAGAAGAATTCAACGATAAACGATTAAACGTAGCCTAGACCTTTAGGCAAACAGAAGGCAAGGCCTCGTTACAGAAACCATAAACTAGGGATAGCCTGTTAATTGAAATGTATACGTTTAGTTAAAATCACTTAATAAATAATGCATCGTTTAGCAATACAATTTACAATATTTTGCAACAAGAAAAACATTATCAATAATAACAACAACAAAACAACAATAACAACACAAATTATTAGGCCTCTAAATAAAAGCAAGCAGAGGCCTATGTTCAAGTTTGAAATATTTTGTGAAAAAATCAGTGACTTCATTTTGGCCTTGTGAAATCACTAGTCTACAACCAGCCTCTATCGGACTCTATAGCAGTATAGCAGTAACCAGGCTATAATCTATAGCAGTAAATCAGTCTTTATCGGGCTCTATAGCAGGAACCAGGCTATAATCAGTCTCTATCGGGCTCTACAGCAGGAACCAGGCTATAATCAGTCTCTATCGGGCTCTATAGCAGGAACCAGGCTATAATCAGTCTCTATCGGGCTCTATAGCAGTAGCATCACAGTATTGGCTCATCCTGATGTAGGATAGCTTTAACTAGGGCTGACTGGCCTGTCACTTCCAATAGTGTTGCTAATATGTTGCCATCAAAGCTCATATTACCAAACGCGTTGCTCAACACGCAGGCTGATTCAGTCCGCCTCTACACAACGCTATACAACAATTACTAGGTTCTATTATCTGTTTATAATTACAGAGATAGCATCCTGACATATTTTCTTATGCTTTTAGTATCTCAGAATTTGATCCTTATTGAAATCCTGACCGATGTATTTTTATGTGGCTGTCAAGCTGTCAAACTTTTGTATTCACCTTTGAAAGTAAAAGCTTCTGCATTTTTAGGTGCGGTGCCTGCGTTCTAAACAGGTTACAAATATGTTCTCTGCGTTAAGGTGTGTAGTACTCTTTAGTGACACTCTTTGATGTTCGACTGAACGGAGAGGAGAGGCCTCCCTTCAGGGATTCCGCTCGTCATACGTGTTTGACTGACTTGCCAAAGCACGTCAAGAGGGTGTTCTTTTTCATTTAAAAAAATTACGGACATTTAACAGAACAACAGGCTAAAATGTTGAACATACTTTGTGGGATAATATTATAGGCTACAGATTTAAATGGACTTTTAGATAAATATGACTCAAGTCTCAAGAGCACTGATATGTTCCGGATCTGATGCATTCATCACATTAATTTAGGCCTACCCCTAAAACTGTTTTACATTGTAACCGAGGTTTTAACATTAGCCTAGTTGTTATGGGTAAAGAAGTGTTTGTTATTGTTTTAATTTTACAGAAACAAACAAATCTCAATCCTCAGTTGCAACATGGTCGTGTGTGTGTGTGTGTGTGTGTGTTCTCCAAATTCATAGGGCTATTTCATTCACTCACCCCTGATGTTATTTAATTTTGCTTCATTACATACATACATTATTGTCGGAGTGCAGATGAAATTCAAAGAAAGATTAGAGAATATGATCACCTTTTGCTGCCAAAACCCATCGTATCATCAGCTTTACATGTTGTAGCTAAACATGTAACAACTTGCTATGACAAAGCAGAGCTCCAACTGCTGCAATTACCGTCGAAACGTCTGATAGAATATAAACTTGCAGCGGACGCAAAGATTTAGTATTTTCTTTCTAAATGAAAAATTGTCTGACATTATAGCAATTGTTGTAATTTGGACTCAAAAGGAAACAAGCTTTCAAAACAATTGGGCTGAGACTCCAAGCAAACCGAGGATTGGAATTATTCTCCTGCCTATTGTCGCCAGGCTAGGGAACAGGATTTTCACACCGAGGATTGGAATTATTCTCCTGCCTATTGTCGCCAGGCTAGGGAACAGGATTTGCACACCGAGGTGTAATAGCATTACTGCATTAATTAACATTTTCATTTCACATCCAGATTGTTTACTTATCTGCCAGGAACATACGCTGGGAGAAGTTAAGATTCACGATTCTGCACTATTGCCCAAGGTGCAATTCAATATAGGGGAGGGAGAGGAGGGGGGGGGGCAGCCTCAGATTTTTATGACAGTCTTAGCTCTTATCAGGCGCTGTAAATGAGGGTGATACTTCATTGAACCGAATATGAAGTTTAACATCATGCCCCCTAAAGCATGCATATTCAACTTTGAAATTGGACAATTATAATTACTTTCAGGAGCACTTAAATAAAAGAGGGCTATGATGTGTATTTTTTTCTGTATTATAATATATTTGGTCTTGTAATAATTCCATAGCTCGAGTGAATCACAGCTGCTTAATTCGACTGTGATATTTAGGTACCTTAATTGTTTGACTTGGAAAAAGGAAAAATTACCTTGTGCTAATAATTTAAAGGTAATTTCCTATTGAGCCGACATCTGCAGCGTTTACCGTGAATGCAGTATCCGCGAAGGCGGGAACATTGCCTTTAAATTTCAATCACGCTGTAACAATGAATTTCCGCGATACGGATTGAATAGAGCTCTTAATTTAGGCCAATATCTTAACGTTTTTACATTACCTGTTTGTATATATTTTTTTGGCATTGTAAAAAATTAAGCATGACTGTAAGTCAGTTAATAATCAACTGAAACATATTTAGTAAAAGTGGAGAGATGCAGCGGGTGCACAATTAGAAGTTAATTCATGACCTCTTCATGGCAACTCATCAAACTGTGATCATCGCGCGCTGCTTTACCCAGACTGTTGAAATGTCTCTGTCTGTTTCCACACACAGAGGGTTATTCACCGCCTCAAAACAACTCAAATAGAGGGGAATTATGATTTGAAATTATAGACACCCTAAATCTCTTTTAAACTCTTCCTCTAGACGTTTTTATTCGAGCACAACAGAGAGCCCTGGTGCTTCCAGAGATGAAATAAATCTGCCTTATCTCTCCGGGACTCATTTCAGCGCTAGATCAGAGAAAAAGAGAGGATAATTGTTCTTTATTTTATTTTATTAAATGCGACAGCCAAGCGCTTTCAGGTCATTTATATGCTTCATTTAGTGATAAAAGTCGACGAGGAGGGACACAAGGCGGCTTTCTTTCCTCAAACACTTAAGAACTAAAATATAAACACAGGAAACAGAAGTCGTGGGACATGACACTTTTAATTGAATGCCATGGGTCATTTGCTTTACTGTCTTTTAATGTCACCATGACATCATCAGACTCTGGAGTATCTCACTCCGTATCTCACTCTGCATCTTGCTATGCTCATTTTCCATCTCATTGAGACAGAAATCAGAGCAGTTCATTGGAAAGTCACCCTAAGTGTTAACCAATACTAGGCTATTAGCATAGCTACAGCTCCCACGATACAGCGGTTTATATTATGGTGATGGTGATGAGGAAGGTGATGGTGATGAGGGAAGGTGATGTTGATGAGGGAAGGTGATGGTGATGAGGGAACGTGATGGTGATGAGGGAAGGTGATGGTGATGAGGGAAGGTGATGGTGATGAGGAAGGTGATGGTGATGAGGAAGGTGTTGGTGATGAGGAAGGTGATGGTGATGAGGAAGGTGATGGTGATGAGGAAGGTGATGGTGATGAGGAAGGTGTGAGACGATGATGATTCTTTCCATATTGACAAATATTATATAATTTTTTCGCGTTGGAGGGAAATATTTGGGAATGGTTAAAGAAATAGGCTACAATATTAACTATCTATACCTATTGTGTCTGAAACACCAAAAAGCATCATTGCTACCCCCCCCCCCCCCCCCCCCCATCATCATTTCTAAACCCCCGTTTATCATCATTGCTAAACCCCCCGTATATCTCAAATTGGATCTGGGATAAAGGAGAAGTAAACTCAGTTGTTTGAAGACCCGCGCTTTGAATTTGGGGGTCCCTGAATTCTCATTTGAAAGAAATGAAATGGTGAACGAGCTGATAACAGATTAGGGAAAGGGAGAGATGAGCTGAGAGAAAGAGAGTCATGCCACTGTTTAATGTTGCGGTTCCAGAGAGTCATGCCACGGCTGTTTAATGTTGCGGTTCCAGAGAATCATGCCACGGCTGTTTAATGTTGCGGTTCCAGAGAATCATGCCACGGCTGTTTAATGTTGCGGTTCCAGAGAATCATGCCACGGCTGTTTAATGTTGCGGTTCCAGAGAATCATGCCACGGCTGTTTAATGTTGCGGTTCCAGAGAATCATGCCACGGCTGTATAATGTTGCGGTTCCAGATAATCATGCCATGGCTGTTTAATGTTGCGGTTCCAGAGAATCATGCCACGGCTGTTTAATGTTGCGGTTCCAGAGAATCATGCCACGGCTGTTTAATGTTGCGGTTCCAGAGAATCATGCCACGGCTGTTTAATGTTGCGGTTCCAGAGAATCATGCCACGGCTGTTTAATGTTGCGGTTCCAGAGAATCATGCCACGGCTGTTTAATGTTGCGGTTCCAGAGAATCATGCCACGGCTGTTTAATGTTGCGGTTCCAGAGAATCATGCCACGGCTGTTTAATGTTGCTGTTCCAGAGAATCATGCCATGGCTGTTTAATGTTGCGGTTCCAGAGAATCATACCATGCCTGTTTAATGTTGCAGTTCCAGAGAATCATGCCAGGCCTGTTTAATGTTGCTGTTCCAGAGAATCATGCCAAGGCTGTTTAATGTTGCAGTTCCAGTCAAGAAAGTGATTTACACTATGACTTAAATTCCCCTTCGACTGGCATAAAGGAAGTGGTATACACACACACACACACACACACACACACACACACAGACACACACACACAGACACACACACACACACACACACACAGACACACACACACACACACACACACACACACACAGCAGGTGATATTAGGGTGATATTTGCCATGCAAATATGTTGAGTAGGCTTACAGTGCATCTCCACACACCTCTATGAACCGATGAACCAGGAATGTAGCTCAGTTGGTAGAGCATGGCGTTTGCAACGCCAGGGTTGTGGGTTCGATTCCCATGGGGGGGCCAGTATGAAAAAAAAGAAAAAAAGAATGTATGCACTCACTAACTGTAAGTCGCTCTGGATAAGAGCGTTTGCTAAATGACTAAAATGTAAAAATAATAACCGTGATATATTGTCGATAATAGCTCTTCATTAAATTCGTAGGCCTGTCTCTTGAATTTTGAACTTGAGATACGCGCACATAACTTCCCACGTTGATCAAAGTCAGAACTTCGGAGAACGGCCCATCGATATTGGGAAACAGTACCAATATGTGTAATTACAACGTTGTGACTAAGAGTTTAAGTAATATATTTATTGTCTGTATTTTATGAAATAAGTATACAGACAGCGTTATAAACATGTTTCCACATTTTAATATCAAAGTAGGCCTCGGTTAGGTCAGTGACGCAGTGGCACCAGTTGCTATCTTCAAAGGTCCTTGGTAGTTTTACAACACAGTGAATACCTATAAGGACAGAGGTATTTTGCAGTAAGTTATTACATCCAGGTTGTTGAGTAACGTGTATTGTGTCCGCCTAATAGCTTTTATGTTAGACTGGACGGGGCCCGGTTTCGCAATAGCAATAGAATTTAGGCTTACGACTGTTCTAACGATCCTGCAACCGCCAAAGATGTAACATGCGTTTCCCAAAACACCACGCAGAGAGAACGTTCGTTAAGTGCGTCGTTGAGGGCATGTGTCCATACTGATAGGATCGAAAGAAAGGGAGCGCTGCTCTCGGATCAGCTTTCTCATTTCAAATCTTACCTCAACATCATAATTATTCCACAATACTGACGATGGATCAGCTCGTAGAGAGATATTAGCACCCATGGCTGCAAATATTGAAGCAGCTTATTCTAATGCTTAACTTATACTAATGCACTAAATTAAGATGTGGCACATCAATGCGAACATGTTTTAGGCTACACATGAAATATATTGAGACAAAAAATTACAGACAGTAGCCAAATAGCAAAAATAAAACTAAATTGAATGAACATGGAATTGATTTCAATATAATACAAATGCAGTATATAGGCCTATGTAGATAGGCTATTTATATTTTAATGCAGTCATCTCGGTTTTCATTTGAAGCATATTTTTTATCCTTCGCTTGTTTGTAAAAATTGCAAAGACACTGTCAACTTTTGTATTTGTAGTGAACTTCGTTTTGAAGATATCGGCGGTCACAGAGAGACAGATAAACATATTGATTCTATGTTTAGTAGAGATCTTATGTGTATGAAAGTGACCGCACTTAGCTGTTCTATGAGTGGTCTCAGGCAGACGGTATATAACAGGCGTTTTCAAGTGCAACTCTAGTAACGACGGTTTGGGAAACAACTCTGAGATTTAACGATGCCTTAAGATGCTTTTGGGAAACCGGGCACTCGCTCCCAATTTCACGGGCCTCAAAAGAACCTATTATTTTTCATTCACCAGATTGATTCACCAGATTTGTCCGTTTTGTTCCTGACATATAATTGATATGTTTATTAAAGTTTCTATAGGGAATTACAGATGATTAGAAACGGTTATTATGACCGATACATAACCAACATGTATTACCCCTAAGCGTCTGCAGTCTGAAACAAACAGTATGAACTATTTTCTGTCTAACAGGACAGAAGAAAAACTAAACAAAATAAGTCATCAGATAGCATATTTGATATCATTTGTATTTTAAACAAATGTCATACCAAACTGATAAAAGTTGCATAGGTGTTGAGTTCTTTAAATCTTAATATCAACAGCTCTTCCTTCACTTGTTTGGCCTATTCGAGAAAATGTAGCAACCAAATAATCATTCATAAATTGATCATGTACATTTGATATGTAGCTCTGCTATTCTATTTAGAAACTCTTTCAGGCACTGCATATTCAAATGAACATACCAATGACTATCTATTCTAACTGTTCGCTTATGAAAGAATGCGGTTCTACGGGTCCATCTTGATAGCTCATATATATATATATATATTCTTGAAACTTAAACAAGGGTGCCCTGAAACTTTGGCCAATTGTGTTGCATTATGCTTGAAATGGAACAGAGCAGTCTCCTCTTGGTTAGTGCAGTCAGTAAATCTCACCACATTCTCTAATACGTCAAATATTCAACACAACCTCCAGAATTTGGAACATTTGAAACATGCCAATTAGTCCATAAAATTACAAAATAAGTTAGGAATTGTTTTTTTTTTAGTTGAGTGAATTTCACCATGTGTACTATAGCAGTAAATGCCGAACATTAGCTCTGTTATTGTCATCTGTGTTGTCTGGTCTGGATAAGAGCATCTGTGAAATGACAAAAATCTAACAAAGCTGCTATTGCAACACTTAAACATCAGACAAAAACACCCGAAATCTACAAATTCTTGTTCTAAAAGCAAAGTGGCAAACCTTCAATGCAGTACATCGTTTATTGCAAAAATATTAATTTGACATATAACATTTACAGTTGTACTTTTCAGGCAGGCTTTTTTTTGTATTTGCTACAGAATTGCTGCAGAACGCAACTGGAGCCTGTCCTTCAGCTTAGAATGCACAGTTTGTTGTTGTAGTGAATGGGTATTGTGGATTTAAAACATATCGAAAAGGATGGTATTGTTTCCTTGGTTCATCCACTGTGGTGGCTCCATTGAAAAGGCCCACTCACGGTTCTCATCGCCAGACGGCCTCACAATGACACAACAAGAGACCTACTCCTTTCCTATCAAACTCTCAGACTCACTAAAACCAGAGGACGTATTCATAATTACAGCCTGTTCTGGGCCTCGTTTACCAGAGCCTTCATAGCGTTAAGATCATTGTTAGAACCTTCTTACTATGTGTGGTTAGTAGCCGAGGTGTTTCCCAGAGCCTTCGTTAGTAGCCGAGGTGTTTCCCAGAGCCTTCGTTAGTAGCCGAGGTGTTTCCCAGAGCCTTCGTCAGTAGCCTAACGTGGCTCTTAAAACCTTCGCATATAAACGAGTGATCCAGACCACTCACAGAACAGCCGAAGCGCATGGTTAGATGCTATTTTGCCCTTCCGCGTCACTTCATTCACAGAAGATCTCCGCTAAACATCGAACCAATATGTTTAGACTATCTGTCCGGACTGTGACTGCCGATAACTTCAGAACGAAGTTTACAAATACAAAATTGCCAAAGCATTGGCAATTGTTAGAAACAAGTGATGGATAAAATGATGCTTCAAAACAAGTGAAGGATAAAACTTATGCTTCAAATGAAAACCGAGATGACTGCATTAAAATATACATGAACTCCATGAGCCCAGATAGGCTATTTCAATCATATTGAAATCAATTTAATGTTCAATCAATTGAGTTATATTTTGCTACTAGGCTACTGTCTGTAATGTTTGCCTCAACGTGTTTCATGATGTGTGACAATATGTGCTCAATGATGTGGCCAATCTGTGATTTAGTGCATTATTATTGGGGAAGCATAACAAGCCGCCTCAATAGCCTATTTCCAGCCTTAGGTGGTAATATCTCTCTACGAGCTGATCCGTCGTCAGTATTGTGGAATCATTCTAACGTTAAGGTAAGATTTGAATGGAGAAAGCTGATCCGAGAGTATCGCTGCTTTTCTTTCGGTACTATCAACACATGGTTTAACGATGCACTTAAGAGTCTACGCGCTTGTTTGGGAAACACTCTTAAAAAGTTTGCTCGTAAATAACGATGCACTCTGGTACCATCATCATATAATGCTTAAGTTGCATCGCAACTGGGAAACGAGGCCCTGGTCTGAGGTGCTGTCTTATAGAAACTTACACGCAGTTACTACCTGGCTTTCAAACCTATTAAGGTGCATGGATAGTGTAGTAGGCTGAAGATGGGAAGATATTCAGCAACTGTTGGTAGGTCAATGGAAGTTTGGTTAAAGAAAAAACATGTTTTATTGTTAAAAACCAATGCGCTTTTGGCCGATGTCTTCATCAGGGTATTTTTTTAAGCCAACTTCCACTGTTGTGGTTTGATGGTGCTGATTTCAACATGCTGTGTGGAGAAAGGAACCGGTCCTCTACCTGGTTTGTGTGGACTACAACCACGTTTGGCCTGGCTGGTAATGCTTCTGCACCAAACACACACACACACACGCACGCACACACGCACACACACACACACACACACACACACGCACACGCACACGCACACGCACACGCACACGCACACGCACACACACACACACACACACACACACACACACACACATTCAGAGAGAGGTCTTTATCAAGATTGCTCTTCTCAATAGGGAAACAGAGACTTTCACCCTGGTTTTCATGACACACATAGCTGGCAGGCATCAACATGTTTCTGGTTCAGGGTTGGTTGAATCATCAACTCATTGACCTTGGGGTGGTACCTCTCATTAACATAATTGCCAAGGTGTCTTCTGTTTTCACTCCATTGTTTGTCAATTAATTGTGTAATTGTGTTTAGACTTTTAGACACACAGGTTATTGTACTCTACTCTGTTGTGTCTTGTGGTAAGGTAACCAATTTAATACATTTCCTTTGACAAAAGCCTCTCATACAGCAACCTAATAGTAACAATGGCACATCTCATAACGACTCTGATTACTAGAACAATAACACAATCAACAATAATATAACCCATAATTGCATTTTGGCTGAGGTAAAAACGTCTCTGTTCACCTCAGTACATGATGTCTATGCATGACAAGCTGTCAATCAAACCCAAAGGAAGTTCATGACAAGAGGAGCCGTGTGAAAGCCCTCACCCCATCACTGCTTTCAGTGGTCTGGGACTGTCTGTGTTGTCCATCTGATGCCATTTTGGACCCTGTTGACGAGGCCTGTCAACAGGGTCCATTCTCTTCACCCCAGCACAGAACACATCAACAGAAACCGTTTTGAACCTGTCAGGTCTGAAGCGTCATCTTGTGAATGTGACCCCCTGACTCTTCATTTGATCCCTGCTGCCATGGTGACTGTCTCGACCTATAGCCATTCTATTATTGACACCGCAAACACAACACAACTGTACAATAATGTCCTTTTAGTGATTCTCCCATTGCCTTTCGTACAACAACACATCAACAGGAACCGTTGAACGCTGTCAGGTCCAGATCCAAAGTGTCATCTTGGGATGTTCTGAGTTCTGACCCAGTCGTGGTCCTCTGTAGCTCAGCTGGTAGAGCACGGCGCTTGTAACGCCAGGGTAGTGGGTTCGATCCCCGGGACCACCCATACACAAAAATGTATGCACGCATGACTGTAAGTCGCTTTGGATAAAAGCGTCTGCTAAATGGCATATAATTATTATTATTATTCTTTCTTGTGTGATTTTCCAACACTGTCACAGTCAGACGAAGCTTCATAATCATTCTAATGGAAATGTTCTTTGTTTTCAGCCTTATTTAGTGTCATTTCAGTTGAGGTCACCACCTCCTTTGTGTGTCATACGTACTTCAGTAACTTCCATGTGTCTAATCTTTAAAAGTTCAGGCAGAAACATCTGACGCTTGTACATTTCAAACCGGATCCAATAATCCTCTAACAACTTCTCTCTCTCTGTGTCTGTCTGTGCATGCAATCTGTTTTCAGATGTGAAGTTATGTCAGTCATTAAGCAGGAGTTACCCAGCCTCCAGCCTTCTCTTCTCCCCTCGCTGGTTCTCTCTCAGGTGAGCAGGGCTGTGTCCCAAATGGTACCCTATTCCCTGTGTAGTGCACTACTTTTGACCAGGGCTCATGGTGCAGTGCGCAGGGAATAGCGTGCCATTTGGGAAGCAACCCTAGAAGTGGGTGCACTGTCCACGAACCCTTTATCCTGCTAGGGTTCACTTAAAGGTCATTCAATGTATTAGCATTAACGTTCAGATCGCCAAGTCATTTAAAAAAAAAAAGAAGCAAAACATAACTTTCAACAAAAGGGATTAAAGTGTTAAAAAGCCAGTTGCAATTAATCGTTAGTCTGACGAAAAGCTATTTGCAGTGGCCTCATGGGACTTCCTCTACACGATAGCAGACTGGATGGAGTAAAATATCCATTAGGGAATGACTGACGTTCATCAAAACACTGGGAGAAGCTTCAAAATAAATGAAAAATCAGGCACACTTTCCACTTCCACATGTGATTTCATGTGATCTGTCTTACTTGTGTGTCTGTTGTAAGCAGAAGATTACAGATGAAGCTCTGAGTCCCATTGTTTTCTATTGCAGTAGTTGTCATAGGGGGCGGGGGACTCATAAAGTGTGTTTTCTGAACTGGCACCTTATAATGAGGCTTCTGTAGCAGTGTGAAGACAACTGGGGATGTCTAAAAGGCAGCATTAGCAGTAGTAGCAACGATGTGGGTCCATAGAGGCCAGAGGAATCCCTTGGTGAAGTAAGCCAAGGATGCTAATCTCCCTGACGCTAGCGCTAGCTCCCTGATGCTACCTCTCGCGCCCTGACGCTAGCGCTAGCTCCCTGATGCTACCTCTACCTTACTGACACTACCTCTATCTCCCTGACGCTAGCGCTAGCTCCCTGATGCTACCTCTACCTCCCTGACACTACCTCTATCTCCCTGACCCTAGCGCTAACTCCCTGATGTTACCTCTCACTCCCTGATGCTAGCGCTAGCTCCCTGACGCTACATCTATCTCCCTGACATTAGCGCTAGCTCCCTGATGCTACCTCTATCTCCCTGACACTATCGCTAGCTTCCTGATGCTAGCGCTAGCTCCCTGACGCTACCTCTATCTCCCTGACACTAGCGCTAGCTTCCTGATGCTAGCGCTAGCTGCCTGATGCTACATCTATCTCCTGACACTAGTGCTAGCTCCATGATGCTACCTCTATCTCCCTGACACTAGCGATAGCTTCCTGATGCTAGCGCTAGCTCCCTGATGCTACCTCTATCTCCCTGACACTAGCGCTAGCTTCCTGATGCTAGCGCTAGCTCCCTGAACCTCAGCATGTCGTCGTGGGCCAAATGAGATTAGAGGGAGTGGGATACGGCACACACACAGCAACGTGCCTGGTGCCTGCCTGCGTGGTGTTCTGGAGGTGAAAGGTAAAGGCACTTATCAGGAGGGCTGCCCTCAGGGCCCGGGGAGCCTGACTCAATCAAAACTCTGGCTGCATCCATTTCTCAATAGATTAGACTAATCAGGAACGAGCAGGGGGACGTATAGACCACATATCTAGAAGAAAAAAAACATTGGGCCCCATCTCTTTCCCTTCGAACAGACCCTACAGAAATGTTTGTTAATTTGATTTATTACTTACAGGGCGGGTGTCTTGTCGATCATGGCAATCTTCCATGGAATTATTAAAAAGAGCTCTTCAACTCACTGAAGGCACGCACTGTTTACATGTTACAGAGATAGGAGAAGCCTTTGATGTTTCCACATTTCCCCAGTTCATTCATTGTTATTATTATTTATATATTTATTTACCCTTGTTTTTGTTTTTTTTACTATTTGTGTTTGAGGAGCCACAACAGATCCTACTGATGGAAGGTAGTCAGATTAACAAAGGCCCTGAATAAAGTATGAATATTTATTACAGACAGAGACTTAACATTACCACTATGGAGCCAAATAGGCCTTTAGCATGCACTGGAATGCTCAGAAGATAATACACATTTCCACACCTATGATTACCTTCAAATTAATCTCTGTTTCTGGAAGGGCTGTATGTGTGCTAGATAGTTCACTAATAAGTCTTTAATTTCTTGGATTAAAAAATGTGGAAAAGTCATCGGCGTATTATCAAAGTTAACTTGTGCAAATAAGATAATAAATAACCAAATTTGTCGTTATACTTTTCAGAATAAGGTTTACACACAACCTTCTTTACTGTATTTGTTAGTCGTTTGCTATTTGTTGTGTTTCATAAATCAACCATGGTCTTCTACACATTAGAATATGAGTAGAATAATTCTGAATATGTTCTCTGGGAATAACATGGTGCACTGAGACATGACTCAAACAGACATGTTACCTAAATTGTTATTGAAAATTAGATTCATTGAAATTAAGTTCTCTCTTGTTAGACCGTGAGTCATTCTAAACAGACAGATCCGGTAAATTATGATAATTATCTGAATAGCCTTCCTTTTTATGTACTTAAATATCCATTCTGTCATTCAGGTGATCACAAAGCAACTTCTCTCTCTCTCTCTCTCTCTCTCTCTCTCTCTCTCTCTCTCTCTCTCTCTCTCTCTCTCTCTCTCTCTCTCTCTCTCTCTCTCTCTCTCTCTCTCTCTCTCTCTCGCTCTCTCTCTCTCTCTCCTCTCTCTGTCTATCTGTCCATTAGTATAAATAAGTAGTGATGAATACTGTTTTTTCAGGGAACAGTAATCTAAACGCATCCAATCAAACCACTAGTCTGGCCTTGTCCTCTGTGTAGTCATTGCTGCATTGCCCTTTACTAATTGGAAACTCAAGTTATTGCTAGGGAATATGTACCTTGATTTACCTTGGTCGTTTCAAAAGGAAACTAAGGTATTTTACTCTCTCTTCTGCTACACAGAATGAAACACTCCATAATGGACAGCATTGTTGTCACTAAGTAGAAAACTCTGCAAGTTGTTGCTGGGAATATGTACAGAACAAAAATATAAACGCAACATGCAACAATTTCAAAATTTTACTGAGTTACAGTTCATATCAGGAAATCAGTCAATTGAAATACATTAATTAGGCCCTAATCTATGGATTTCTGGGAGTACAGATATGCATCTGTTGGTCACAGATACCTTTTTAAAAAAAGGTAGGGGCGTGGATCAGAAAACCTGTCAGGATCTGGTGTGACCACCATTTGCCTCATGCAGCGCGACACATCTCCTTTGCATAGAGTTGATCAGGCTGTTGATTGTGGCCTGTGGAATGTTGTCCCACTCCTCTTCAATGGCTGTGTGTAGTTGCTGGATATTAGCAGGAACTGTAACACACTGTCGTACACGTCAATCCAGAGCATCCCAAACATGCTCAATGGGTGACAAGTCTGGTGAGTATGCAGGCCATGGAAGAACTGGGACATTTTCAGCTTCCAGGAATTGTGTCCAGATCCTTGCGACATGGGGCCGTGCATTATCATGATGAAACATGAGGTGATGGCGGCGGATAAATGGCACGACAATGGGCCTCAGGATCTCGTCATGGTAACTCTGTGCATTCAAATTGCCATCGATAAAATGCAATTGTGTTCATTGTCCGTAGCTTAGGCCTGCCCATACCATAACCCCACTGCCACCAAGGGGCACTCTGTTCACAATGTTGACATCAGCAAACCGTTCACCCAAACGGCTCCATCTGCCCGGTACAGTTGAAACCGGGATTCATCCGTGAAGAGCACACTTCTCCAGCGTGCCAGTGGCTATCTAAGGTGAGCATTTACCACTGAAGTCATTTACGACCCCGAACTGCAGTCAGGTCAAGACCCTGGTGAGGATGACGAGCACGCAGATGAGCTTCCCTGAGACGGTTTCTGTGCAGAAATCTTTCGCTTGTGCAAACCCACAGTTTCATCAGCTATCCGGGTGGCTGGTCTCAGACGATCCCTCAGGTGAAGAAGCCAGATGTGGAGGTCCTGGGCTGGTGTGGTTACACGTGGTCTGCAGTTGTGAGGTCGGTTGGACATACTGCCAAATTTTCTAAAACAACATTGGAGGTGGCTTATGGTAGAGAAATGAACATTCAATTATCTGGCAACATCTCTGGTGGGCATTCCTGCAGTCAGCATGCCAATTGCACACTCCCTCAAAACTTGAGACATCTGTGGCATTGTGTTGTGTAACAAAATTGCACATTTTAGAGTGGCCTTTTATTGTCCCCAGAACAAGGTGCACCTGTGTAATGATCATGCTGTTTAATCAGCTTCTTGATATGCCACACCTGTCAGGTGGATGGATTATCTTGGCAAAGGAGAAATGCTCTCAAACAGGGATGTAAACAAATTTGTGCGCAACGTTTGAGAGAAATACGCTTTTTGTGCGTAATGAACATTTCTGGGATCTTTTATTTCAGCTCATGAAACATGGGACCAACACTTTACATGTAGCGTTTATATTTTTGTTCAGTATAATTATTGATTTACCTTGGTCTTTTGACTGCATAGGAAAATAAGGTCTCAATGAGAATACCCCTTTAATACTCTCCCTTCTGCTACACAGAACAAAACATAATGGACAGCATTGTAATCACTACGCAGAATGAAGCAGGTTTATCACTAAGCAGGGCTGTCTTCATTATGCCAGTTCATTATATTCTATTTCAGGTAGCACAGTAGCAATGTTGATGATGAAGATACACTGTAGAGACATATTATTGCTGGAGTCATTTGCGGTCATTGTTGAAGCAGCAGGTATGTTTCAGATCTCCTCCTATTACGCCTTACAAGACTTCCTTTAGATATGATTGGTGGAATTGAATTTCATCCAAACAGGTTCATTGTGTTTTTATGCAGCTCCCATCAGCTTGCCTCTTTTTTCGCTGGTTGTGAGGCATCATTTTGAACGAGACAGTTAAATATCTGTGTGTCCTGAATGGGGAATGATGGAAGACATCTGAGACAGGTAATATCTGGATGGGGAATGATGGAAGACATCTGAGACAGGTCATATCTGGATGGGGAATGATGGAAGACATCTGAGACAAGTAATATCTGGATGGGGAATGATGGAAGACATCTGAGACAGGTCATATCTGGATGGGGAATGATGGAAGACATCTGAAACAGGTAATATCTGTGTGTACTGAATGGGGAATGATGGAAGACATCTGAGACAGGTAATATCTGGATGGGGAACGATGGAAGACTTCTGAGACAGGTAATATCTGTGTGTCCTGAATGGGGAATGATGGAAGACATCTGAGACAGGTAATATCTGGATGGGGAACGAAGGAAGACTTCTGAGACAGGAAATATCTGAATGGGGAATGATGGAAGACATCTGAGACAGGTAATATCTGGATGGGGAATGATGGAAGACATCTGAGACAGGTAATATCTGGATGGGGAATGATGGAAGACATCTGAGACAGGTAATATCTGGATGGGGAATGATGGAAGACATCTAAGACAGGTAATATCTGGATGGGGAATGATGGAAGACATCTGAGACAGGTAATATCTGGATGGGGAATGATGGAAGACATCTGAGACAGGTAATATCTGGATGGGGAATGATGGAAGACATCTAAGACAGGTAATATCTGGATGGGGAATGATGGAAGACATCTAAGACAGGTAATATCTGGATGGGGAATGATGGAAGACATCTGAGACAGGTAATATCTGGATGGGGAATGATGGAAGACATCTGAGACAGGTAATATCTGGATGGGGAATGATGGAAGACATCTGAGACAGGTAATATCTGGATGGGGAACAATGGAAGACATCTGAGACAGGTAATATCTGAATATCATCTGCAGTTGGTGTCAGAAGTAGGATACAATTGGTGAATGACATTTGTAGTATTTACAATTTGCACTGGCTAAGTACCTAATGGGCTCAGCATGGGCTCAAACCTACTCACTTGGTATCGTGAATCATGAGTAGGCCTGACCAGAACACTGACCAAATCACTGACCAAATCACTGACCAGAACACTGACCAAATCACTGACCAGATCACTGACCAGAACACTGACCAGAACGTTGACCAGAACATTGACCAGAACACTGACCAGATCACTGACCAGAACACTGACCAAAACACTGACCAGATCACTGACCAAAACACTGACCAGAACATTGAGCAGAACATTGACCAGAACACTGACCAGAACATTGACCAGAACACTGACCAGAACACTGACCAGAACACTGTGGGTGAGTATTGGAGAAGCTGCAGTGACCACTAACGCTGCACCATGGCAGGGTACTTCATATGACTCTTTTGTCTCTCTTGAAAATGTCAAGGCATAATTGATATTTCTCACCAGCCAATTGATCTCTGTGTCTCTGTACCATGTTCGAGATTCTAAGATCCATCCAGGTTCACACTGACCTCTACCAGGGCTCTCTCTCTCCCTCTCCCTCTCCCCTCTCTCTCTCTCTCTCTCTCTCTCTCTCTCTCTCTCTCTCTCTCTCTCTCTCTCTCTCTCTCTCTCTCTCTGTACATATTATTTTTTAATACCATGTGTTTCTGGAAATGTGGGCACAGTCAGAACGCATGTTAGCACCAGGTATAAACAAGGCTTCTGTCTCTTTCTCTGAAAATAGCCAAACAGGTTTTCAAAGGCCTGTCTGTCTGTTTGACTCTCCTCTTATCCTGGTTCTTTGATGAGGGTTATTTATTTTTGAGAAACACCTTTTTGGGATGTCTTGTGGTCTCAGGCTCTCTATAGATGCTTTACACACTGGTTAACCTCTTAAGGATCGGACCCTTTTTTTCAAAAAAAAATTCTCCATCATCTTTGAAATGCAAGAGAAAGGCCACAATATAATATTGCAGTTTAGGCTAGATGGCAGCAGTGTGTGTGCAACGTTTTTTGTATCAAGTCTGCCCAAATGTGCTGAATTGATCAACTGATACATTTACAAGTACATAACTATAGAGAACATACAAAAATGATATGGTAATACAAAATGTAAGTTTACACACTCCTAGGAATATCAAATATGATGGTTCATTAGCTTATACACTAACTTTCACACATCTAGATGACCGGGCGGGGTGGGTGTGGAGCCAGAGACAGCAAGGGTTCAAACTGTAGTATCCAGTTCCTATATTTGAATATATAAATTTATTTTATCAAACAAAACTATGCTACATTTTATCTCTGGGACCATCAGGATGAAAAATCAGAGCAAAATAACTGAATGTAAGTACATTATTTACCTTCAGAGGTGAATGTATCAAACCAGTTGCCGTGATAAGTTGTTTGTTGTTGTGCACTCTCCTCAAACAATAGCATGGTATTTATTCACTGTAATAGCTACTGTAAATTGGACAGTGCAGTAAGATTAACAAGAATTTAAGCTTTCTACCCATATAAGACATGTCTATGTCCTGGAAAGTTTGCTGTTACTTACAACAGTCATGCTAATCACATTAGCGCACGTTAGCTCAACCGTCCCGTATACGGGACACCGATCCCACAGAGGTTAAAGGACAGAGGTTTTAGACTGTTCATAATACCAGCACATGGCTTATATAGTTGTGAATCCATTCCTGTGGTTAGACAAGACTCAACAATGGATTAAGATTGAACAAAGACTTAAGAATGGAAGTACTTTTACATTTCCTATTCCACTTGCATGTTTCTCTGCCGTTTCTCTCACACTTAAGGTCCCAGTCCCTTCCTCTCTCTGGTGTGGATGTGGCTGGGTGTATCAGTAGAGATTTTATAGCTCCATTGCGGGCCCAGAGAAGTGAAGAAAGGGTGGAACTTCCCCCCCCCCCCCGGGGACTTCTGGCCGTGGTCCCTGAGTGCTTCACAAAAACATGTAACAACACCCTGACACACTCACACCTAATCACCTTTCTTAAAGCCAAGCCAAGGTGTGATGTACATCTTCAGCAGAAGAGTAGAAGTAAGGCATTACTAGGACTGGTACCTCCTCTTGGTGTAGGCCACAAATGGTGTAGTTGTAGTTAAACTGACACCAAAACACCTCAATGAATGATCCTGGCTTGAGATGGGACTCCAATAGCAGCCAGTGAATTTTATGCAAGAGTTTGTGTGTTTTCAGTAAGTTCTGTGTGTGTGAAATAATATTGTTGCTCACCGGAGATGTTATTGTATTTCTTTCAAAAGTTTTCTTTTTACATGTTTTTTTTTTTGTATTATTACCCGCTGATGTCCTCTGAATTATATTCACTCTATTCTCTGAATGTTTCGCATTTTATTGATTTCAATTTTCATTCCGTCTCAGTCCATTATTGTCGCTTTTTGTTCGAATTCCCTGTCATGACCAAGCACGTCTCCTTTTCAATTATTACTGCCAGTATAGGATGCACTTCCACTCTTCCAGAACATGACACGCACACAGGATTTTATTCATCTTAAGTATGAAGAGATTTTTGAATGCTTCTCAAGGCCATTTGTCTTTTATTGATTTTCCAGCAGAAAGGCTTTATTTTATTACAACAACATGAAAGACTGGATAGAGGGACACTGGCAGATACTTGTTTCCAAGCGTAATACATTATGTTGTACCCCTGAAGATTATTGTGTAGGAGAAATAGAAATAGCATTGTTGAAAGTCCACTCTTTCTTTTTATACACAACCTGAAAATGAAATCTCATCTCTTTGTTTTGCCCTCTGACATCCTCAGATTCCAATGTTCGTTAAATTAGAAAATTCCAAAAGATATCAATGGTAAGAGTGCTTGTTTTCACTGTTATCACACAAACAAAATGTTTCTTTGTGTGCAGACAGAGTATATTACGGACACTGTTATAGTTTCCAGGAAAAAGCTATAAAACAAACTTACATGACTAAAACAAACTTACATGACAACCACTGGGTATCACGCCGTCTCTGGTTTTCAGTAGTACAAATTGACTGTGTTTTTTTATTTTTATTGACTGCTTGTTTTAAATGTACTGTGTTTTTAAAATTGACTGTGTTTTTTTAATTGACTGTATGTTTTACCCCTACCTGGTTTTACCTATAAAAAAAGAAGAAGGCAAAAAATATATATTTACAATAGTTTGAGAGAATGCCTGTGTGAAAGTAGTTTAGGTGTTCCTCAAAATCAAGAGGGGATGGAAGCGTTACCACACAGATCAGTGGCGGTCGGTGACGTTTTAAGATGAGGGAGGACGATTATTATTTTTATGAGCATGGCCTGTTTTCTATTGCAGCATATTGGATGACTGTCATTCATATACCCCTCACCCAGCTCAAATGTAACATTGATAGGTTTAAGCTGCTACGTGATACTCAACTGTTCCCTGTACCCATCATGATGTTGCAACAACCTAGACTATGAGTGAAAGTTTACAACGTACAGTACCAGTCAAATGTTTGGAAAACACCTACTCATTCAAGGGTTTTTCTTTATTTTTACTATTTTCTACATTGTAGAATAATAGTGAAGACATCAAAACTATGAAATAACACATCATGTAGTAACCTAAAAAGTGTTAAACAAATCAAGATATATTTTAGATTTTAGATTCTTCAAAGTAGCCAGCCTTTGCCTTGATGACAGCTTTGCACGCTCTTGGTATTCTCTCAATCAGCTTCATGAGGAATGCTTTTCCAACAGTCTTGAAGGAGTTCCCACATATGCTGAGCACTTGTTGGCTGCTTTTCCTTCACTCTGCGGTCCAACTCATCCCAATACCATCTCAAATGGGTTGAGGTCGGGGGATTGTGGAGGCCAGGTCATCTGATGCAGCACTCCATCACTCTCCTTCTTGGTCAAATAGCCCTTACACAGCCTGGAGGTGTGTTTTGGGTCATTGTCCTGTTGAAAAACAAATGATAGTCCCACTAAGCCCAAACCAGATGGGATGGCGTATCACTGCAGAATGCTGTGGTAGCTATGCTGGTTAAGTGTGCCTTGAATTCTAAATAAATCACAGACAGTGTCACCAGCAAAGTACCCCCACATCATCACACCTCCTCCTCCATGTTTCACAGTGGGAACCACACATGCAGAGATAATCCGTTCACCTACTCTGCGTCTCACAAAGACACGGCGGTTGGAACCAAAAGTCTCAAATTTGGACTCATCAGACCAAAAGACAGATTTCCACCGGACTAATGTCAATTTCTCGTGTTTCTTGGCCCAAGCAACTCTCTTCTTCTCAT
The DNA here is from genome assembly GCF_964263955.1 of Coregonus lavaretus. Lineage (NCBI taxonomy): Eukaryota > Metazoa > Chordata > Actinopteri > Salmoniformes > Salmonidae > Coregonus > Coregonus lavaretus. The sequence continues at coordinate 53,863 of NW_028158733.1, read as the reverse complement.
TGGTGTCCTTTAGTAGTGGTTTCTTTGCAGCAATTCGACCATGAAGGCCTGATTCACACAGTCTCCTCTGAACAGTTGATGTTGAGATGTGTCTGTTACTTGAACTCTGTGAAGTATTTATTTGGGCTGCAATCTGAGGTGCAGTTAACTCTAATGAACTTATCCTCTGCAGCAGAGGTAACTCTGGGTCTTCCTTTCCTGTGGCGGTCCTCATGAGAGCCAGTTTCATCATAGCGCTTGATGGTTTTTGCGACTGCACTTGAAGAAACTTTAAAAGTTCTTGAAAATTCTGGATTTACTGACCTTCATGTCTAAAAGTAATGATGGACTGTTGTTTCTCTTTGCTTATTTTAGCTGTTCTTGCCATAATATGGACTTGGTCTTTTACCAAATAGGGCTATCTTCTGTATACCACCCCTACCTTGTCACAACACAACTGATTGGCTCAAACGCAATAACAAGGAAAGAAATTCCACAAATTAACTTCTAACAAGGCGCCCCTGTTAATTGAAATTCATTCCAGGTGACTACCTCATGAAGCTGGTTGAGAGAATGCCAAGAGTGTGCAAAGCTGTCATCAAGGCAAAGGGTGGCTACCTTGAAGAATCTCAAATATAAAATATATTTAGAATTGTTAAAAAAATGTTTGGTTACGACATGATTCCATATGTGTTATGTCATAGTTTTGATGTCTTCACTATTATTCTACAACGTAGAAAATAGTAAAAAATAAAGAAAAACCCTTGAATGAGTAGGTGTGTCCAAACTTTTGACCGGTACTGTAGGTGCAAAGGTAGAGATAAAAATGAGAGTAATCAAGGTGACAGACAGTGACATTCAACACCGCCTTGCACACTCTTGCCTGCATCTAGCTGATCTAGGGCGTTGCTAGAGTTTCTATTGGACAAATTCAGGAATGTTTATCCCCGTTTCGTTCCATTTGCTTCTGTTTAAGAAACGTTTTTTACAACAGAATCAGTGGAATGAATACACCCCTGATCACACACAAACACAGTTCACTTTCATAGCAGCCAGATTGCTGTATAATTCCTTCTCGCATCTACGCGCTCTCCTCCTCTCACCTTTTCCCTTCATTTGTGGACTTCAGTGCACAGCACATCAGCTTTCTGTGACCAGGCGTAAATACCTTTCCAAGCCAAACCATCATATCATAACCGCTAACCGCTACACACAGCCTACATCGTTGTCACCATATTAGCTAACGTCAATATCAACGTACAGTGGGGGAAAAAAGTATTTAGTCAGCCACCAATTGTGCAAGTTCTCCCACTTAAAAAGATGAGAGAGGCCTGTAATTTTCATCATAGGTACACGTCAACTATGACAGACAAAATGAGATTTTTTTTCTCCAGAAAATCACATTGTAGGATTTTTTATGAATTTATTTGCAAATTATGGTGGAAAATAAGTATTTGGTCAATAACAAAAGTTTCTCAATACTTTGTTGTATACCCTTTGTTGGCAATGACACAGGTCAAACGTTTTCTGTAAGTCTTCACAAGTTTTTCACACACTGTTGCTGGTATTTCGGCCCATTCCTCCATGCAGATCTCCTCTAGAGCAGTGATGTTTTGGGGCTGTCGCTGGGCAACACGGACTTTCAACTCCCTCCAAAGATTTTCTATGGGGTTGAGATCTGGAGACTGGCTAGGCCACTCCAGGACCTTGAAATGCTTCTTACGAAGCCACTCCTTACTTGCCCGGGCGGTGTGTTTGGGATCATTGTCATGCTGAAAGACCCAGCCACATTTCATCTTCAATGCCCTTGCTGATGGAAGGAGGTTTTCACTCAAAATCTCACGATACATGGCCCCATTCATTCTTTCCTTTACACGAATCAGTCGTCCTGGTCCCTTTGCAGAAAAACAACCCCAAAGCATGATGTTTCCACCCCCATGCTTCACAGTAGGTATGGTGTTCTTTGGATGCAACTCAGCATTCTTTGTCCTCCAAACACGACGAGTTGAGTTTTTACCAAAAAGTTATATTTTGGTTTCATCTGACCATATGACATTCTCCCAATCCTCTTCTGGATCATCCAAATGCACTCTAGCAAACTTCAGACGGGCCTGGACATGTACTGGCTAAAGCAGGGGGACACGTCTGGCACTGCAGGATTTGAGTCCCTGGCGGCGTAGTGTGTTACTGATGGTAGGCTTTGTTACTTTGGTCCCAGCTCTCTGCAGGTCATTCACTAGGTCCCCCCGTGTGGTTCTGGGATTTTTGCTCACCGTTCTTGTGATCATTTTGACCCCACGGGGTGAGATCTTGCGTGGAGCCCCAGATCGAGGGAGATTATCAGTGGTCTTGTATGTCTTCCATTTCCTAATAATTGCTCCCACAGTTGATTTCTTCAAACCAAGCTGCTTACCTATTGCAGATTCAGTCTTCCCAGCCTGGTGCAGGTCTACAATTTTGTTTCTGGTGTCCTTTGACAGCTCTTTGGTCTTGGCCATAGTGGAGTTTGGAGTGTGACTGTTTGAGGTTGTGAACAGGTGTCTTTTATACTGATAACAAGTTCAAACAGGTGCCATTAATACAGGTAACGAGTGGAGGACAGAGGAGCCTCGTAAAGAAGAAGTTACAGGTCTGTGAGAGCCAGAAATCTTGCTTGTTTGTAGGTGACCAAATAGTTATTTTCCACCATCATTTGCAAATAAATTCATAAAAAATCCTACAATGTGATTTTCTGGATTTTTTCTCCTCAATTTGTCTGTCATAGTTGACGTGTACCTATGATGAAAATTACAGGCCTCTCTCATCTTTTTAAGTGGGAGAACTTGCACAATTGGTGGCTGACTAAATACTTTTTTCCCCCACTGTAGCTACTAGAACTAATGTGTTAGTAAACCTGCTACAATCATGCAGTACAGTGTACAGTCAGCAAGCAGTTTAGCAGTTACACCAGCGGGCCCCTGTGGCAATAAATTACTAAAACCAAAAGCTTACCTTGACTTGGAAGATTTCCGGTGTTGGATAGCCATAGCCAGCTAGCTAACATAGCATCCTTCTCTGTTTGAGCCGGGGGTTTTGAGTAGGCTAAACTAGCTAGCTGCATTCTAAATAAAACGAAATATAGCTAGCTCTCTCTCTCTCGCTCTCTTTCTCACTTCTTCATTTTTAAAGAAATGAATTTGTTCAAAACTGTTTAACTATTGTCTCTCTCTCTTTTTGAGTCAACTACTCACCACATTTTATGCACTGCAGTGCTAGCTAGCTTATGCTTATGCTTTCAGTGCTAGATTAATTATCTGATCCTTTGATTGGATGGACAACGTCAGTTAATTCTGCAAGAGCTCTGATAGGTTTGAGGACGTCCTCCGGAAGTTGTCATAATTGCTCAATAAGTCGATGGAAGGGGGTGAGAACCATGAGCCTCCTAGGTTTTGTATTGAAGGCAATGTACCCAGAGGAGGACGGAAACTAGCTGTCCTCCGGCTACACCATGGTGCTACCCTACAGAGTGCGGTTGAGGATACTGTAAACCTTTATTGCAAAACAGTGTGTTTTAATTAATTATTTGGTGACGTGAATATATTTAGTATAGTTTTATCTAAAAAGGAAAACTTTTAATGAAATTTACTGAGGAGGATTGTCCTCCCATTCCTCCTCTGAGGAGCCTCCACTGACACAGACCCTGTCTTAGAGGGTTAGGGTTAGGTTTACCACACAGACCCTATCATAGAGGGTTAGGGTTACCACACAGACCCTATCATAGAGGGTTAGGGTTAGGGTTACCACACAGACCCTATCATAGAGGGTTAGGGTTACCACACAGACCCTATCATAGAGGGTTAGGGTTAGGGTTACCACACAGACCCTATCATAGAGGGTTAGGGTTACCACACAGACCCTATCATAGAGGGTTAGGGTTAGGGTTACCACACAGACCCTATCATAGAGGGTTAGGGTTACCACACAGACCCTATCATAGAGGGTTAGGGTTAGGGTTACCACACAAACCCTATCATAGAGGGTTAGGGTTACCACACAGACCCTATCATAGAGGGTTAGGGTTAGGGTTACCACACAGACCCTATCATAGAGGGTTAGGGTTAGGGTTACCACACAGACCCTATCATAGAGGGTTAGGGTTAGGGTTACCACACAGACCCTATCATAGAGGGTTAGGGTTACCACACAGACCCTATCATAGAGGGTTAGGGTTAGGGTTACCACAGAGACCCCTATCATAGAGGGTTAGGGTTAGGGTTACCACACAGACCCTATCATAGAGGGTTAGGGTTACCACACAGACCCTATCATAGAGGGTTAGGGTTACCACACAGACCCTATCATAGAGGGTTAGGGTTAGGGTTACCACACAGACCCTATCATAGAGGGTTAGGGTTACCACACAGACCCTATCATAGAGGGTTAGGGTTAGGGTTACCACACAGACCCCTATCATAGAGGGTTAGGGTTAGGGTTACCACACAGACCCTATCATAGAGGGTTAGGGTTAGGGTTACCACACAGACCCCTATCATAGAGGGTTAGGGTTAGGGTTACCACACAGACCCTATCATAGAGGGTTAGGGTTACCACACAGACCCTATCATAGAGGGTTAGGGTTACCACACAGACCCTATCATAGAGGGTTAGGGTTAGGGTTACCACACAGACCCTATCATAGAGGGTTAGGGTTAGGGTTACCACACAGACCCTATCATAGAGGGTTAGGGTTACCACACAGACCCTATCATAGAGGGTTAGGGTTACCACACAGACCCTATCATAGAGGGTTAGGGTTACCACACAGACCCTATCATAGAGGGTTAGGGTTAGGGTTACCACACAGACCCTATCATAGAGGGTTAGGGTTACCACACAGACCCTATCATAGAGGGTTAGGGTTACCACACAGACCCTATCATAGAGGGTTAGGGTTACCACACAGACCCTATCATAGAGGGTTAGGGTTACCACACAGACCCTATCATAGAGGGTTAGGGTTAGGGTTACCACACAGACCCTATCATAGAGGGTTAGGGTTAGGGTTACCACACAAACCCTATCATAGAGGGCTCCTCTGCTTCAACAGCAGCGTTAGTGAAGTCATCCAACCGAGTTGTGTCAGAGTGATGAAGAAGGCTGCTTGGTCCTCTATTAACATTCATTACAGACCTATAAGCCAGAGTAATTACAGGCCCAAATGCATGGAGGGAAAGCAGTCTACACTGCTAGTAATTTGATTTGCATCTACGCTAATAACTTCTTTTGTGCGTGTTTATGTGCCGTGGCAGAACACAAGTGCCGTTTGACTGCAGGCTGTGCAATGGCAGCAAAGAAAAGATAGCCTTTTAAAATTCTGAAATTGAGTTGCGTAGCTTCCTTCCTCCGCTTCATTCAGGGCCCAGAAACGCCTCATAATCTGTTACTAAAGAGTCCGGATTGATCCAAAAATAATCATCCAGCAGTGACTGCGCTTAAAACATTTTTTTTTCTTCAGTTTTATAGTTTTCGAGTGAAATGAGGGTCAGTTGAAGGAATAGGGTTGATGCTGAGTGGGATAACATTTCTATTAGGCTTATAACCTTTGACACACTGCATTACATTACTCACTACTCATTATGCCTACACAGTATTGTATGAATGACAAGGTAGGTGTGTATCATGTTACATGATTTAATATCAAGGGTGTCGCACCGTTTCTCCAACAAATGTTTCCTCACATTTCCTTTATGTATTTAAAGCACATTCATTCATGATTACATGATTGCCTGTCAAGTATAGTTCAAGTGTGTTATGGTTGGAGGCCATGGACGTGTGCAGACAGGGTGAGGAAGGTGGGGTATCACTCAGTAACTAATAGACTTGAATCATCTTAGGTTGCGTCTCGAATGGCACCCTTTTCTCCTACGGGTCCTGGTCAAAAGTAGTGCACTACATAGGGAACAGCGGGCCGTTCTCTGGTCAAAGGTAGTGCACTATAAAGGGACTAGGGTGCCATTTGGGACGTATCCTTAATGTTCCACAGGGTTATGGAGCCTGTCATGAATGTTCCACAGGGTTATGGAGCCAGTCATTTCATGAATGTTCCACAGGGTTATGGAGCCAGTCATTAATGTTCCACAGGGTTATGGAGCCAGTCATTAAAGTTCCACAGGGTTATTGAGCCAGTCATTTCATGAATGTTCCACAGGGTTATGGAGCCAGTCATTTCATGAATGTTCCACAGGGTTATGGAGCCTTTCATTTCATGAATGTTCCACAGGGTTATGGAGCCAGTCATTTCATGAATGTTCCACAGGGTTATGGAGCCTTTCATTTCATGAATGTTCCACAGGGTTATGGAGCCAGTCATTTCATGAATGTTCCACAGGGGTATGGAGCCTGTCATTTCATTAATGTTCCACAGGGTTATGGAGCCAGTCATTTCATGAATGTTCCACAGGGTTATGGAGCCATTCATTTCATGAATGTTCCACAGGGTTATGGACCCAGTCATTAATGTTCCACAGGGTTATGGAGCAGTCATTAATGTTCCACAGGGTTATGGAGCCAGTCATTTCATGAATGTTCCACAGGGTTATGGAGCCAGTCATTTCATTAATGTTCCACAGGGTTATGGAGCCTGTCATTTCATGAATGTTCCACGGGGTTATGGAGCCAGTCATTTCATGAATCTTCCACAGGGTTATGGAGCCAGTCATTAATGTTCCACAGGGTTATGGAGCCTGTCTTTTCATGAATGTTCCACAGGGTTATGGAGCCTGTCATTTCATTGATGTTCCACATGGCTATGGAGCCAGTCATTTCATGAATTCCACAGGGTTATGGAGCCAGTCATTTCATTGATGATCCACAGGGTTATGGAGCCAGTCATTAATGTTCCACTGGGGTATGGAGCCTGTCATTTCATGAATGTTCCACAGGGTTATGGAGCCAGTCATTAATGCTCCACAGGGTTATGGAGCCTGTCATTTCATTAATGTTCCACAGGGTTATGGAGCCAGTCATTTCATGAATGTTCCACAGGGTTATGGAGCCTGTCATTTCATTGATGTTCACAGTGTTATGGAGCCAGTCATTTCATGAATGTTCCACAGGGTTATGGAGCCTGTCATTTCATTGATGTTCACAGGGTTATGGAGCCAGTCATTTCATGAATGTTCCACAGGGTTATGGAGCCAGTCATTTCATGAATGTTCCACAGGGTTATGGAGCCAGTCATTTCATGAATGTTCCACAGGGTTATGGAGCCTGTCATTTCATTGATGTTCACAGGGTTATGGAGCCAGTCATTTCATGAATGTTCCACAGGGTTATGGAGCCAGTCATTTCATGAATGTTCCACAGGGTTATGGAGCCAGTCATTTCATGAATGTTCCACAGGGTTATGGAGCCAGTCATTAATGTTCCACAGGGTTATGGAGCCTGTCTTTTCATGAATGTTCCACAGGGTTATGGAGCCTGTCATTTCATTAATGTTCCACAGGGTTATGGAGCCAGTCATTTCATGTATGTTCCACACAGTTGTGGAGCCAGTCATTAATGTTCCACAGGGTTATGATGCCAGTCATTCATGTTCCACAGGGTTATGGAGCCAGTCATTAATGTTCTACGGGGTTATGGAGCCAGTCATTAATGTTCCACAGTGTAATGGAGCCAGTAATTGCATTAATGTTCCACAGGGTTACAGAGCCAGTCATTTCATTTGAAAAGACTGGGCAAAGCTTTCTCTACTTTTGTTTCTCTCTGTAAAAGTGTTTTCCGTTCTGACAATGCACCACGGGGATTGCTTTCTCTCTGGGTTACCAAGGCCGCGTGACGATAATCACATTCATATTGGAGAATATGCCTGATTGTTTCTACGTTGATGATGTGTTTATGTTATCACTACAACCATCAACGGTTAGGTTAGGTTAGGTTAGGTTAGTTTAGATTAGATTAGGATAGTTTAGTTTAGTTTAGTTTAGGTTAGTTTAGGTTAGTTTAGGTTAGTTTAGGTTAGTTTAGGTTAGGTTAGCTTAGGTTAGGTTGGGTTAGGTTAGGTTAGGTTAAATTAGATTAGGTTAGATTAGGTTAGTTAGATTAGGATAGTTTAGTTTAGTTTAGTTTAGTTTAGTTTAGTTTAGTTTAGGTTATGTTATGTTAGGTTATGTTATGTTAGGTTAGGTTAGGTTAGGTTAGGTTAGGTTAAGTTAGATTAGTTTAGTTTAGGTTAGTTTAGGTTAAGATTAGATAAGTTTAGGTTAGGTTAGTTTAGTTTAGTTTAGTTTAGTTTAGTTTAGTTTAGGTTAGGTTAGGTTAGGTTAGGTTAGGTTAGGTTAGGTTAGGTTAGGTTAGGTTAGGTTAGGTTAGGTTAGGTGAGGTGAGGTGAGGTGAGGTGAGGTGAGGTGAGGTGAGGTGAGGTGAGGTGAGGTGAGGTGAGGTTAGGTTAGGTTAGGTTAGGTTAGGTTAGGTTAGGTTAGGTTAGGTTAGGTTAGGTTAGGTTAAGTTAAGTTAAGTTAAGTTAAGTTAAGTTAAGTTAAGTTAAGTTAAGTTAAGTTAAGTTAAGTTAAGTTAGGTTAGGTTAGTTTAGGTTAGGTTAGGTTAGGTTAGGTTAGGTTAGGTTAGGTTAGGTTAGGTTAGGTTAGGTGAGGTGAGGTGAGGTTAGGTTAGGTTAGGTTAGGTTAGGTTAGGTTAGGTTCGGTTAGGTTAGGTTAGGTTAGGTTAGGTTAGGTTAGGTCTATCGTCTATAGTGTGCTACCTTTGACCAGGGCCATAGGGTGAACACAGCCCAAGCTTCCTGTACCAGCCAGCAACAGACACAGCCCCCAAGGGGACAGAAACCTGAGTGTATGGTCTGCATCCCACCTGTCTCCCCGCCCATTCGGTGAGATGAGCACCAATTTCTTTCCCCCAGTGAGTGGAGGAGAATAGAGAAGGTATTCCACAAAGCTGATGAGGTCCCGGGGTTAAGACCAGGCTTTTGTTTGGGGACAATCACTTCCTGTTTACCTACCTTTCTTCTCCAGCCAACTGTGAAAACCAACTGTCTACTTTTGTCCAGAGCCCTAGGCCTTTTGGTTTGTTTTAGACAAATAAGGTCAAAAGTGATGCACTATGTAGGGAATAGGGTGCCATTTGGAACACAGACCAGGTCATTGTCTCTGTGACAAATAGAGGTTCTGCGTTGGGATTCGCTTGCTTGCACCTCAATGGAGCCCTTGTGGAGGGGCGTGTGGCAGGACGGGGTCTCTGTGGCTGTGATCTTGTGGTCCTCCTGTCAAAATATTTCAGGAAAAGCTTTTCTTAAGCTGGATTTGAGAAGTTTGGGTTCTGTTAACCATCTACATGTTTCTACATGTTATCTCTAGTACAGCTAAATGAAGTCTTATTAGAAGAAATATCACATCACACATTATAAAGGCTGGGTTAACTGAAAACAATCACATTCCCTATGACAAATCTAATTTCTAATTTGTCTGATAGTAAACCAAAAAGCTTTGGCCAGATACGAAGTGAATCTGTATGCAACAGCAGTATCAGCCGATGACCTGTAATGTAGATCTGATTGTGTCTCCTATTTGAATGTGTTTGTACATTCTGCTTTTACAACTCCACAGATATCTTCATGCTTTCTTTGGAACTGCTTTTCTAAATACTCAAGGTCTCTGTACATTCACTAAAACCAAGCTTTGTAAAACAAGCTGAAAGGTCACTGACCGCTTGAGGACAACGGAAAATTTTAAACCATTTCCTAGAAATATAACTTTACGTTGAGAGTGAACTGAAGGACAGAGTGAGTGTCAGTCGGTTGTTCTCAGTCAGCTTGTCCAAGCTGTTCCCGAATGCTCCTTTCTCTAAACAACCATGAACGACATCCATTGTCCTCTGGCAGTTGACTTTAGATCTCCAAGAAGGTGACGTCACCACATGATGGCTACTACTGGTGCTAGCGATTTCACATCGGCTATGGTATACATCCATCGGCTATGGTATACATCCATCAGCTATGGTATACATCCATCGGCTATGGTATACATCCATCGGCTGTGGTATACATCCATCGGCTATGGTATACATCCATCGGCTATGGTATACATCCATCGGCTATGGTATACATCCATCGGCTATGGTATACATCCATCGGCTATGGTATACATCCATCGGCTGTGGTATACATCCATCGGCTATGGTATTCATCCATTGTCCTCCACGGTCCCTGTGTGGGGAACAGAGGCTCTGGCACAGACAGGCTCCAGCCAGCCAGTCAAGAGGTGACCGACAGCCAGCCTAGCCAGCCAGTCAAGGGGTGACCGTCTGACAGGCAAGAGGTGACCGCCAGTCAGACAGACAGCCAGCCAGTCAGACAGCCAGCAGCCAGTCAGCCAGCCAGCCAGCCAGCCAGCCAGCCAGCCAGCCAGCCAGCCAGCCAGCCAGCCAGTCAAGAGGTGACCGCCAGTCAGACAAGAGGTGACCACCAGACAGACAAGAGGTGACCACCAGACAGACAGACAGACAGTCAAGAGGTGACCACCAGACAGACAGACAGACAGTCAAGAGGTGACCAACCGTGGCATCCAGAGTGGCGCTGCGGACTAAGGCACTGCATCGCAGTGTTGCGGCGTCACTACAGCCTGGGGTTCGATCCCAGGCTGTGTCGTGACCGGGAGTCCCATAGGGCGGAGCACAATTGGCCCAGCGTTGTCCGGGTTAGGAGAGAGCTTGGCCGGGGGGGCTTTACTTGGCTCATCACGCTCTAGCGACTCCTTGTGGCTGGCCGGGCGCCTGCAAGCTGACTTCGGTCATCAGTCGGTGTTTCCTCCGACACATTGGTGCAGCTAGCTTCCGGGTTAAGCGAGCCGGTGTTAAGAAGCGCGGCTTGGCGGGCCATGTTTCGGAGGACGCATGACTCGACCTTCGCCTCTCCCGAGCCCATTTGGGAGTTGCAGTGACGAGACAAGATCGTAATTGGATATCACGAAATTGGGGAGAAAAAGGAGGTAAAATAAAAATAAAAAAAATAAATAAAAGAGGTGACTGCCAGCCAGCCAGTTAAGAGGTGACCGGCAGACAGACAGACAGCCAGCCAGTCAATCAGTGACCACCAAACGGACAAGAGGTGACCGCCAGCCAGACAGTCAAGAGGTGACCGGCAGACAGACAGCCAGCCAGTCAATCAGTGACCACCAAACGGACAAGAGGTGACCGCCAGCCAGACAGTCAAGAGGTGACCGACAGACAGCCAGTTAAGAGATGACTGCCAGTCAGACAGACAGCAGACAGACAACAAGGGAGTGCCTGTTAGCCAGTCAGACAACAAGGGAGTGCCTGTTAGCCAGTCAGACAACAAGGGAGTGCCTGTTAGCCAGTCAGACAACAAGGGAGTGCCTCTTAGCCAGTCAGACCTAGACAGACAGGCAGACAGACAGACAGACAGACAACAAGGGAGTGCCTGTCAACCAGTCAGACATAGATAGACAGACAGATAGACAACAAGGGAGTGCCTGTCAACCAGTCAGACATAGATAGACAGACAGATAGACAACAAGGGAGTGCCAGTCAACCAGTCAGACATAGACAGACAGACAACAAGGGAGTGCCTGTCAGCCTGTCAGCCAGTCCAGGGAGTGCCAGTGTGCAGCCAGTCCAGGGAGGTCCAGGGAGGGCCAGTCCAGGGAGGGCCAGTGTGCAGGGGGCATTGCCATACCATCCAACCCAACCACCAAATCTTTGTGTTCTCTCACTGATCCACTGGTGCCATGGTCTCAACATGGTGGATATGGGAAAAGACCACTGGTGCCATGATATCATGCAATGGGTTACTGACCAACAAGGTGTTGTAATCCACATTACTCTGCGGGTGAAGAGCAATAGAGGCCACTGCCTGATGTGACCAGCGTGGTCCTGTGGGGCTCAGTGTGTGAGAGGATTGGGCTAGCAACGGCAAGGTCAAAGGTTAAATTCCCATAGGGAACACACACAGTGGTTTCAGAAAGTATTAACTTATTCCACATTTTGTTGTGTTACAGCCTGAATTTAAAATGGATTCAATTGAGATGTTGTGTCACTGGCCTAAACACAATACCTCATAATGTCAAAGTGGAATTATGTTTTTAGAAATGTTTACAAATTTAAAATGAAAAGATTAATTGTCTTGAGTCAATAAGTATTCAACCCTTTTGTTATGGCAAGCCTAAATAAGTTCTGGAGTACAAATTTGCTTAACAAGTCACATAATAACTCAGTTGCCGGAGAGGAAGGAAATCGCTCAGAGATTTCACCTTGAGGCCAATGGTGACTTTAAAACAGTTACAGAGTTTAATGGCTGTGATAGGAGGAAACTGAGGATGGATCAACAACATTGTAATTACTCCACAATACTAACCTAAATGATAAAAGTGCCTGAACAGAATACAAATATTCCAAAACATGCATCCTGTTTGCAATAGGGAGTTTTTTTTTTGTTGGATAAAAATAAACAGAATAGAGATAAGCAGAGGCAAAGTCCTGGAAGAAAACCTGGTTCAGTCTGCTTTCCAACAGACACTGGGAGACAAATTCACCTTTCAGCAGGACAATAACCTAAAATACAAGGCTAAATTGTCACGGTTTCGGCCGAGGCTGCTCCTCTTCCTTGTTCGGGCAGGCTTCGGCGGTCGTCGTCTCCGGAGTACTAGCTGCCACCGTTCTATGTTTCATGTTCGTTTGGTTTTGTCTGTTCATAACACCTGTCCCTTATTTGTGTCTTAATTGTTTCCCTATTTAGTTTCGTGGTTTTGGGTCAGGTGTTATGCGTGATTGTTTCGATGTCAGATTGTACTCTGGTATTTTGAGTCTCTCATATGTGTATTTCGAGAGTTCGCACTGCGTGCGCCTTTTCTTGTTTTTCTCCGCACAGTGTTTCGTGCGTAATTTGTTTGCGCCACCCGGTTGGGTTGACGTATGTTGTCGTGTCGGACTTAACTAAAGTTCAGTTTAAGTCCTCCTGGTTTCCTGCGCTTGATTCCCTACACATCCACCCACACCACTCTGACAGAATCACGCATCACACCCATGGAATCAGCAGGAGCGACTGCGCCAACAGCCGAGATGGCTGAACGTCTTCGTGGTCAGGAGGACCGCATCAACCAGGTCTGTCATGCCCTGGAGGGGGTGATGAATACTCTGCACCGATGGGAGACCAGCGGGGTTCCCACACCCCCACGAACCGAACCAGCCCCATCGGTCAGCCCTCCTGTCTCATCTCCGGAACCCAGTGGGATTCGGCTCTCGCTCCCGAGGGCGTACGACGGCTCCACTGCCGGGTGTCAAGGGTTCCTGCTGCAGGTGGAGCTCTACCTCGCCACCGTACACCCGGCGCCCTCGGGACACGAGAGCGTCTTAGCTCTCATCTCCTGTCTCACCGGCAAGGCGTTGGAGTGGGCCAACGCTGAGTGGAGGAGAATGGACGCCGCTACCACGAACTATGCGGAGTTCTCCCGCCGCTTCCGTGCTGTGTTCGACCATCCACCAGAAGGGAAGGCGGCGGGGGAGCGTCTATTCTACCTCAGACAGGGGATGAGGAGCGCCCAGGACTTTGCCTTGGAGTTTCGGACCCTAGCGGCCGATGCAGGGTGGAATGAGCGGGCCCATATCGACCATTTCCGCTGCAGCCTCCGGGAGGACGTCCAGCGAGAGTTGGCGTGCAGGGACACCTCGTTGACTTTCGACCAGCTTGTCGACATGGCCATCCGGCTGGATACCCTGCTCGCCACCCGTGGACGTCCCGGGAGGGGGGGTTCGCCCATTCCACTCTCCAGCACCTCCGAGCCGAGCCCTATGGAGCTCGGAGGTGCTGGCGCTAGGGAACGGAGGAGGAGGAGCCCGAGGGGACCCGGCCCTTGCACTAACTGTGGTCGTGGAGGGCACACCGCGGCTAGGTGTTGGGGCGGGTCCTCCGGTGAGAGAGAAGGCAGGTCACGCATTGGGGGGTCCCCCCAGGTGAGTAGGCGCCCTGCTTACCCAGAGCTTTCTGTCGTGCACCTAACCTTGCCTGTTTGTTTCCCACAGGTGGCACCTCGTTCCCAGCATAAGGCGCTGGTAGATTCAGGCGCAGCTGGGAATTTTGTAGATCGCCAGTTCTGTATAGAGTTAGGGATTCCCCTCCTTCCAGTGGATAAGCCTTTCCCCGTCCATGCCCTAGATAGCCGTCCGTTAGGGTCTGGGTTGATTAGGGAGGTCACAGCACCCCTTCAGATGATGGCGCAGGAGGGTCATGAGGAGATAATTCAGCTCTATCTGATTGACTCTCCTGCGTATCCGGTAGTGCTGGGTCTTCCCTGGTTGATGACTCATGACCCTATTATTAGGTGGCGAGAGAAAGCTCTTAAAGGGTGGTCTGCTCAATGTGAGGGGCGGTGTCTGGGTGTTTCCATAGGGGTGACCTCGGTGGAGAGTCCGAATCTAATGCCAGCACTGCAGATTCCCCCCGAGTATGAGGATTTGGCACTGGCGTTCAGTAAGACTAGGGCGGCGCAGCTGCCGCCTCATAGACGGGGGGATTGTGCGATAGATCTCCAGTCAGGAGCAGCTCTCCCGCGGAGCCATGTGTATCCCTTGTCTCAAGAGGAGAGAAAGGCTATGGAGACGTACATCTCTGAGTCTCTTAGACAGGGATACATACGGGCCTCCATTTCACCCGCTTCCTCAAGTTTATTTTTTGTGAAGAAAAAGGATGGAGGTCTGCGCCCGTGTATTGATTACCGCGGTCTCAATCAGATCACAGTGAAGTACAGCTATCCACTTCCTCTGATTGCGACTATGACGGAGTCACTGCACGGTGCGCAGTTCTTTACAAAATTGGATCTTAGGAGCGCATATAACTTGGTGCGCATTAGAGAGGGCGATGAATGGAAGACAGCGTTTAGCACGACTTCCGGACACTACGAGTATCTAGTCATGCCATATGGGTTGATGAATGCTCCCTCAGTCTTCCAATCCTTCGTCGATGAGATTTTCCGGGACATGCAGGGACAGGGAGTAGTTGTGTACATCGATGACATTCTGGTGTATAGTCCTACCCGTGCTGAGCATGTAGCCCTGGTGCGCCGAGTATTGAGGCGGCTGTTGGAGCATGACCTATATGTCAAGGCAGAGAAATGTCTGTTTTTTCAGAAGTCGGTCTCCTTTCTGGGTTACCAGTTATCTGCGTCAGGGGTGAAGATGGAGGTAGACCGGGTGTCAGCTGTGCGTAATTGGCAGACCCCAACCACTGTGAAGGAGGTGCAACGGTTCTTGGGTTTTGCGAATTATTACCGGAGGTTTATCCGGGGGTTTGGACAGGTGGCAGCTCCCATCACGTCTCTGTTAAAGGGGGGTCCGGTGCGCTTGCGGTGGTCAGCTGAGGCGGACAGGGCATTTGGGAGACTGAAGGACCTGTTTACCTCGGCGCCGGTGTTGGCGCATCCGGATCCCTCTTTACCGTTCCAAGTAGAGGTGGACGCGTCAGAGGCCGGGATAGGGGCCGTTCTTTCCCAGCGTTCTGGCACTCCACCTAAACTCCGTCCCTGTGCGTTTTACTCAAAGAAGCTCAGTCCGGCGGAGCGGAATTATGACGTAGGAGACAGGGAGCTGTTAGCCGTGGTACAGGCCCTAAAGGTGTGGCGGCATTGGCTCGAGGGGGCTCAACACCCTTTCCTCATTCTAACTGACCATCGTAACCTGGAGTACATCCGGGCAGCTAGGAGACTGAATCCTCGCCAGGCTCGCTGGACTATGTTTCTAGCCCGGTTTGTGTTTAAAATCACATACATCCCTGGGTCCCAGAACGGGAAGGCAGATGCTCTGTCTCGGCGGTATGACGCAGAGGAGAGGTCAGTTGAGTCCACGCCCATACTACCGGAGTCTTGTCTGGTTGCTCCGGTGGTGTGGGAGGTTGATGGTGAGATCGAGCGGGCGTTACGCACCGACCCGAGTCCTCCACAGTGTCCTGTGGGTCGGACGTACGTTCCGCTCGAGGTACGCGATCGCCTCATTTGTTGGGCTCATACGTCCCCCTCCTCTGGCCATCCGGGTATCGGCCGGACAGTGCACTGCCTTAGCACGAAGTACTGGTGGCCAACGTTAGCTAGGGATGTGAGGATTTATGTTTCCTCCTGTTCGGTGTGTGCCCAGTGTAAGGCGCCCAGACATTTGCCCAGGGGTAAGTTACAACCCCTGCCTATTCCACAACGACCCTGGTCCCACCTCTCGGTGGATTTTGTTACCGACCTTCCCCCCTCACAGGGGAATACTACCATCCTGGTCGTTGTGGATCGGTTCTCTAAGGCCTGTCGTCTCCTTCCCATGCCGGGTCTACCCACTGCCCTACAGACCGCAGAGGCCCTGTTCACCCATGTCTTCCGGCATTACGGGGTACCCGAGGATATAGTGTCTGACCGAGGCCCCCAGTTCACCTCTAGAGTGTGGAGAGCATTTATGGAACGGTTGGGGGTGTCGGTAAGCCTTACCTCGGGTTACCACCCGGAGAGTAATGGGCAGGTTGAACGTGTCAACCAGGATGTGG
The DNA here is from genome assembly GCF_964263955.1 of Coregonus lavaretus. Lineage (NCBI taxonomy): Eukaryota > Metazoa > Chordata > Actinopteri > Salmoniformes > Salmonidae > Coregonus > Coregonus lavaretus. Next base: position 37,365 of record NW_028158733.1, on the reverse strand, counting down.
GTAGGTTTCTGAGGTCATACTGTCAGGGCCGGCCGGAGGAGTGGGCGAGATATGTGCCCTGGGCCGAGATGGCACAGAACTCTCTTCGCCACTCCTCCACCCAACTAACCCCTTTTCAGTGTGTATTAGGGTACCAGCCGGTTCTGGCACCATGGCATGAGAGCCAGATCGAGGCCCCCGCTGTGGATGAGTGGGTGCGGCGCTCGGAGGAGACGTGGGACGCTGCACACGTCCATCTGCAGCGTGCCATACGTCGACAGAAGACGAGCGCCGACCTACACCGCAGTGAGGGGCCAGTGTACGCACCTGGAGATCGAGTCTGGCTCTCAACCAGAAACCTGCCCCTCCGCCTGCCCTGCCGGAAGCTGGGTCGGCGGTTTGTGGGGCCCTTTAAAGTCCTGAGGAGATTGAACGAGGTGAGTTATAGGTTAGAACTACCTATTGATTACAAAAACATTAACCCCTCGTTCCATGTGTCTCTCCTCAGGCCGGTGGTAGCTGGTCCACTCCAGGACTTTGAGATTGAGGAGACTCCTCCGCCCCCGTTGGACATCGAGGGGGCTCCTGCGTACACCGTGAGGTCCATCCTGGATTCTAGACGCCGGATGGGGGGTCTTCAATATCTCGTGGAGTGGGAGGGGTACGGTCCGGAGGAGCGGTGCTGGGTGCCAAGGAGGGACGTATTGGACCAGTCCCTACTGACCGAGTTCCATTGGGGTCATCCTGCGCGCCCTGCTCCGCGTCGTCCGGGTCGTCCCCGAGCTCCGGGTCGGCGCACGGCTGGGGCCGCGCGTCAAGGGGGGGGTACTGTCACGGTTTCGGCCGAGGCTGCTCCTCTTCCTTGTTCGGGCAGGCTTCGGCGGTCGTCGTCTCCGGAGTACTAGCTGCCACCGTTCTATGTTTCATGTTCGTTTGGTTTTGTCTGTTCATAACACCTGTCCCTTATTTGTGTCTTAATTGTTTCCCTATTTAGTTTCGTGGTTTTGGGTCAGGTGTTATGCGTGATTGTTTCGATGTCAGATTGTACTCTGGTATTTTGAGTCTCTCATATGTGTATTTCGAGAGTTCGCACTGCGTGCGCCTTTTCTTGTTTTTCTCCGCACAGTGTTTCGTGCGTAATTTGTTTGCGCCACCCGGTTGGGTTGACGTATGTTGTCGTGTCGGACTTAACTAAAGTTCAGTTTAAGTCCTCCTGGTTTCCTGCGCTTGATTCCCTACACATCCACCCACACCACTCTGACATAAATATACACTGGAGTTGCTTACCAAGACAACATTGAATGTTCCTGAGTGGCCGAGTTACAGTTTTCACTGACTTAAATCGTCTTGAAAATCTATGGCAAGACTTGAAAATGGCTGTCTAGCAATGATCAACAACCATTGACAGCTTAAAGAATTTTAAAAATAATAATGTGCAAATATTTTACAATCCAGGTGTGCAAACCTCTAAGAAACTTACCCTTAAAGACTCAACGCTGTCATCGCTACCAAAGGTGCTTCTAACATGTATTGTAAATTAAATATTTCTGTATTTAATTTTCAAGAAATTTAGAACAATTGCAAAAAAAAACATGTTTTCACTTTGTCATTATGGGGCATTGTGTGTAGATGGGTGAGAAAAACACATTTAATCAATTTTGAATTCAGGCTGTAACAACAAAATTTGTAATAAGTCAAGGGGTAATGAGGCACTCTACTGTATCACTCCACTGTAAGTTACAGTCGAAGTCGGAAGTTTACATACACCTTAGCCAAATACATTTAAACTCCGTTTTTCACAATTCCTAAACATTTAATCCTAGTATAAATTCCTTGTCTTAGGGCAGTTAGGATCACCACTTTATTTTAAGAATGTGAAATGTCAGAATAATAGTAGAGAGAATTATTTATTTAAGCTTTTATTTATTTCATCACATTCCCAGTGGGTCAGAAGTTTACATACACTCAATTAGTATTTGGTAGCATTGCCTTTAAATTGTTTATCTTGGGTCAAACGTTTCGGTTAGCCTTCCACAAGCTTCCCACAATAAGTTGGGTGAATTGTTGCCCATTCCTCCTGACAGAGCTGGTGTAACTGAGTCAGGTTTGTAGGCCTCCTTGCTCACACACGCCTTTTCAGTTCTGCCTTCAGTTCACAAATTTTCAATTGGATTGAGGTCAGGGCTTTGTGATGGCCACTCCAATACCTTGACTTTGTTGTCCTTCAGCCATTTTGCCACAACTTTGGAAGTATGTTTGGGGTCATTGTCCATTTAGAAGACCCATTTGCGACCAAGCTTTAACTTCCTGACTGATGTCTTGAGATGTTGCTTCAATATATCCACATCATTTTCCTTCCTCATGATGCCATCTATTTTGTGAAGTGCACCAGTCCCTCCTGCAGCAAAGCACCCCCACAGCATGATGCTGCCACCCCGTGCTTCACGGTTGGGATGGTGTTCTTCGGCTTGCAAGCTCCCCCTTTTTTCCTCCAAACACAACGATGGTCATTATGGCCAAACAGTTCTATTTTTGTTTCATCAGACCAGAGGACATTTCTCCAAAAAGTACGATCTTTGTCCCCATGTGCACCAGTCCCTCCTGCAGCAAAGCACCCCCACAGTATGATGCTGCCATCCCCGTTCGGGATGGTGTTCTTTGGCTTGCAAGCCCCCCTTTTTACCTCCAAACATAACAATGGTCATTATTACATTTAAGTAATTTAGCAGATGCTCTTATCCAGAGCGACTTACAGTTAGTGAGTGCATACAAAAAAATAATCTCATACTGGTCCCCTATGGGAATCGAACCCACAACCCTGGCGTTGCAAGCGCCATGCTCTACCAACTGAGCTACATGGGACTATACTACAACGGTCATTATGGCCAAACAGTTCTATTTTCTTTTCATCAGACCAGAGGACATTTCTCCAAAAAATACGATCTTTGTCCTCATGTGCAGTTGCAAACCGTAGTCTGGAAGCATGTTATTCGAAAACATAATGTTAACTTTCACTGCTATGCGGATGACACACAGCTGTACATTTCAATGAAACATGGTGAAGCCCCAAAATTGCCCTCGCTAGAAGCCTGTGTTTCAGACATAAGGAAGTGGATGGCTGAAAACTTTCTACTTTTAAACTCGGACAAAACAGAGATGCTTGTTCTAGGTCCCAAGAAACAAAGAGATCTTCTGTTAAATCTGACAATTCATCTTGATGGTTGTAAAGTCGTCTCAAATAAAACTGTGAAGGACCTCGGCGTTACTCTTGATCCTGATCTCTCTTTTGACGAACATATCAAGACTGTTTCAAGGACAGCTTTTTTCCATCTACGTAACATTGCAAAAATCAGAAATTTTCTGTCCAAAAATGATGCAGAAAAATTAATCCATGCATTTGTTACTTCTAGGTTAGACTACTGCAATGCTCTACTTTCCGGCTACCCGGATAAAGCACTAAATAAACTTCAGTTAGTGCTAAATACGGCTGCTAGAATCCTGACTAGAACCAAGAAATTTGATCATATTACTCCAGTGCTAGCTTCCCTACACTGGCTTCCTGTTAAGGCAAGGGCTGATTTCAAGGTTTTACTGTTAACCTATAAAGCGTTACATGGGCTTGCTCCTACCTATCTTTCCGAGTTGGTCCTGCCGTACATACCAATACGTACGCTACGGTCACAAGACGCAGGCCTCCTAATTGTCCCTAGAATTTCTAAGCAAACAGCGGGAGGCAGGGCTTTCTCCTATAGATCTCCATTTTTATGGAACAGTCTGCCTACCCATGTGAGAGACGCACACTCGGTCTCAACCTTTAAGTCTTTACTGAAGACTTATCTCTTCAGTAGGTCATATGATTGAGTGTAGTCTGGCCCAGGAGTGTGAAGGTGAACGGAAAGGCTCTGGAGCAACGAACAGCCCTTGCTGTCTCTGCCAGGCCGGTTCCCCTCTCTCCACTGGGGTTCTCTGCCTCTAACCCTGTTACAGGGGCTGAGTCACTGGCTTGCTGGTGCTCTTTCATGCCGTCCCTAGGAGGGGTGCGTCACTTGAGTGGGTTGAGTTACTGACGTGATCTTCCTGTCTGGGTTGGCGCCCCCCCTTGGTTTGTGCTGTGGTGGAGACCTCTGTGGGCTATACTCGGCCTTGTCTCAGGATTGTAAGTTGGTGGTTGAGGATATCCCTCTAGTGGTGCGGGGGCTGTGCTTTGGCAGAGTGGGTGGGGTTATATCCTTCCTGTTTGGCCCTGTCCGGGGGTTTCTTTGGATGGGGCCACAGTGTCTCCGGACCGCTCCTGTCTCAGCCTCCAGTATTTATGCTGCAGTAGTTTATGTGTCGGGGGGCTGGGGTTAGTTGGTTATACCTGGAGTACTTCTCCTGTCTTATCCAGTGTCCTGTGTGAATTTAAGTATGCTCTCTCTAATTCTCTCGTTCTCTCTTTCTCTCTGAGAACCTGAGCCCTAGGACCATACGTCAGGACTACCGGGCATGCTGACACCTTGCTGTCCCCAGTCCGCCTGGCCTTGCTGCTATTCCAGTTTCAACTGTTCTGCCTGCGGTTACGAAACCCCTACCTGTCCCAGACCTGCTGTTTTCAACTCTTAATGATCGGCTATGAAAAGCCAACTGAGAGACCTGAGCCCTAGGACCATACGTCGGAACTACCGGCCGTGGTGACTCCTTGCTGTCCCCAGTCCGCCTGGCCTTGCTGCTATTCCAGTTTCAACTGTTCTGCCTGCGGTTATGGAACCCCTACCTGTCCCAGACCTGCTGTTTTCAACTCTTAATGATCGGCTATGAAAAGCCAACTGAGATTTATTCCTGATTATTATTTGACCATGCTTGTCACTTATGAACATTTTTGAATATCTTGGCATGGTTCTGTTATAACCTCCACCCGGCACAGCCAGAAGAGGACTGGCCACCCCTCATAGCCTGGTTCCTCTCTAGGTTTCTTCCTAGGTTTTGGCCTTTCTAGGGAGTTTTTCCTAGCCACCGTGCTTCTACACCTGCATTACTAGCTGTTTGGGGTTTTAGGCTGGGTTTCTGTACAGCACTTCGAGATATTAGCTGATGTACGAAGGGCTATATAAAATAAAATTGATTGATTGATTGATTTATGGCGGTTTTGGAGCAGTGGCTTCTTACTTGCTGAGCGGCATTTCAGGTTATGTCGATATATGACTCGTTTTGCTGTGGATATAGATACTTTTGTACCCGTTTCCTCCAGCATCTTCACAAGGTCCTTTGCTGTTGTTCTGGGATTGATTTGCACTTTTCGCACCAAAGTACGTTCATCTCTAGGAGACAGAACGCATCTCCTTCCTGAGCGATATGACGGCTGCGTGGTCCCACGGTGTTTATACTTGCGTACTATTGTTTGTACATATGAACGTGGTACCTTCAGGCGTTTGGAAATTCCTCCCAAGGATGAACCAGACTTGTGGAGGTCTACAATTCTTTTTCTGACGTCTTGGCTGATTTCTTTTGATTTTTCCATGATGTCAAGCAAAGAGGCACTGAGTTTGAAGGTAGGCCTTGAAATACATCCACAGGTACACCTCCAATTGACTCAAATGATGTCAATTAGCCTATCAGAAGCTTCTAAAGACATGACATCATTTTCTGGAATTTTCCAAGCTGTTTAAAGGCACAGTCAACTTAGTGTATGTAAACTTCTGACCCACTGGAATTGTGATACAGTGAATTATAAGTGAAATAATCTGTCTGTAAACAATTGTTGGAAAGATTACTTGTGTCATGCACAAAGTAGATGTCCTTACCGACTTGCCAAAACTATAGTTTGTTAACAAGACATTTGTGGAGTGGTTGAAAAACAAGTTTTAATGACTCCAACCTAAGTGTATGTAAACTTCCGACTTCAACTGTATATGCTATGTGGTATATAAGCTAACCAATATTACATGTTTGTCTTTCTGAGTCACATCTCACGGCCCATCTTGGACCACTGAGGAACTCTAAAGGGGTTTTCTCTATAGCTTTTTTGTGTGTTTGTTGAGAAAGCAACAGTAAAACAAATGGTTTATCATGAACAGACCATTTTGTGCTTTCCATTGTTTTTCAGGTGATTTACTCCAATCCTTGGTCATCCAGCTTAATGTTGTTTTGTGGTGAGCAGTGTTAAGTAGGAGGCTAAGCAGTGTTAAGTAGGAGGCTAAGCAGAAGCCTTGGTTGCATCCCAAATGACACCCAATTGCCTGTCAAAAGTAGTGCACTACATAAGAAGGAATAGGACGTTGTTTGGGACACAGATCTGATCTCTGTGTGCTGGTCCTCTCAAAGTCAACTGATAGCTGGCCCTCAGGGCCCCTGGAGCCCTGTCTCTCCCCCGGCTCCCCCTTTCCTTCCTGCTCCTAATCCTGCAGTAATGGTTAGTGAGTGGTGGAGACCCAGAGGAAGAGCCAGCGGCCTGCAAGTGGAAATCCCAGCCGGAGTGGGAGTGTTGCGCTTGGAGGAGTGCTCAGCGAAGCGAGCCAGAGAGGAGAGAGGAGAGAGACATGGAGCCCCCCCCACGCCACGCCACGCCGAGCGCACCCGACGCTCAAGGTGACCTAGCAATGCTCACACACACAAATGTGCAGACGCACGCACACACACACACACATGCGCATACGCACACACACACACACACACACACACACTTTGGTCAAGAGAAGTGTGAGGTTTAAAGAGAAAAAGGAAAACCTCATTTTCTGAAGATTTTGGGGGATAATTTTGATATTACCAGTTTCAGATTCCGGTGTACAGGTAGGCTACAGGAATAAAACGTTTTTATTTTTAAAAAAGTTAGTAGAAGAACGCCGTTAACAACCATGACAACAAAACTATTTCTCTACCACACTAAGTTCTGCATTATGTTGTCTGTTCATTGGCTCTCTCTGGGTTTTTGTTTTCTCTTTTATTTTCTTCAGAACTGAACAGTAGGAGGATTCACTCCAGGCCTCAGACAGGCACCACTTTAAAGTATGGCCGATACACAGAGAGAGACACCCACAGACCTGAGCCACCAACAGAAACAAACGATCAAACGAGGGTTTCTAGGGTTGGGGGGGGTCGGGGTGGTTAGGAGGGTGTGTGTGTGTTTGTGTGTTTGTGTTTGTGTGTGTGTGTGTGTGTGTGTGTGTGTGTGTGTGTGTGTGTTTGTGTTTGTGTTTGTGTGTGTGTGTGTGTGTGTGTGTTTGTGTTTGTTTGTGTGTGTGTGTGTGTGTGTGTGTGTGTGTGTGTGTGTTTGTGTGTGTGTGTGTTTGTGTGTGTGTGTGTTTGTGTGTGTGTGTGTGTGTGTGTGTGTGTGTGTGTGTGTGTGTGTGTGTGTGTGTGTTTGTCTGTGTGTGTGTTTGTGTGTGTGTGTGTGTGTGTGTGTGTGTTTGTCTGTGTGTGTGTGTGTTTGTGTGTGTGTGTGTGTGTGTGTGTGTGTGTGTGTGTGTGTGTGTGTGGTGTGTGTGTGTGTGTGTGTGTGTGTGTGTGTGTGTGTGTGTGTGTGTGTGTGTGTGTGTGTGTGTGTGTGTGTGTGTGTGTGTGTGTGTGTGTGTGTGTGTGTGTGTGTGTGTGTGTGTGTGTGTGTGTGTGTGTGTGTGTGTGTGTGTGTGTGTGTGTGTGTGTGTGTGTGTGTGTGTGTGTGTGTGTGTGTGTGTGTGTGTGTGTGTGTTTGTGTCTGTGGTCGGGGTGGAGGCTCATGATGTGATACACCTCTAATTAAACATTCTTCCAGGTTCCCAAACATGTAATTTATTTTTCATCGGCTGATAAATAATTTACATCACATTAGCTACAGTATGTCCCAGGTTCCGACTTTACTGATGACTAAAGAAGCTATTCTCAGAAGACATACACCAGCCACTATAAAGGCTCATACAGGCTCATAACTAATTATAAAGCATCATACATGCAGGTTTTAGGTAAAGTGTTACAAAAACAGTTATCTTATTTCATTTGTTTCTATTTGACAAAAGTGCAAGTCTCCTAGTAGCCAGGAGTCCCCCCCCCCCCCAAGAGAGGCCATGTCCCTGCCATAGACACTATCAGTGTTTAGTCCCCCAAGGTCCTCTTGGGGCCACTCCCTGCCATTAGCTAGTGTCTAAAGAGGTGTGTGTCTCTGTCTCGGCCTCAGGCCTGACCCCTGACCTCTGACCACACAACATGTTGTCCCTGTCAGAGGAGAACAGCCTGGACAGTTAGACAGACAGAGAGGGCCTATCACACTGAAACTCATCGCTATCATGGACGTCCCTAAGATTAACCACACTGTAATTTGGTATTGATATCTCAAAAAACAAGGAAACTATTAACAACTAATTATTTGCGTATGTAACGGTAATGCTCAAAGTTATCTTCTCCTCATGAAACCGTACGTCAGATTCACTCCAGATGTTTTGTATTTAGACTCATGATGACACATAAAGGGAGATAGTTCCTACATGATAGAGCGCTTGCTTTGTTATCCAGCTGATCTTGCGTTATTTCGGTCATCCTGTGAACCCCGTTCATTGCTGCTCGCAGCTATATTCTTATTTATCTTATTGTGCTAAAATATTTTTGGTGCTTTGCTTATTGGCAAGATCACACGTCTTTCTGTAAGGAAATACTTTTCATATCAGATTTAGCACACACTCTGTAGATGATTGGTAAGGGGAGTAGCTTTGGATAGAAGCCATGCGTGTGTGTGTGTGTGTGTGTGTGTGTGTGTGGTTGTATGTGTGTGCCATGTCTTTGTGTGTGTGTGTGTGTGTGAGTGTGTGTGTGTGTGTGTGTGTGTGTGTGTGTGTGACCCCCGAACCCTCAATCCATCCCCCACTCCCCCCCACACACAAATCATTCCACATTTCATTCTTCCCAGCACGTGTAACAAAGTCAGTTATTGATATATTTACCAGAAGGCATCCTGAGCCAGAACGAATGTCAGAGGGGAGATGTGATAATCCAAATAAATAAAGAAAAAAAGCAGATTGATATTAATATCAAATCAGAGAGTTTGTGTGTGGATGTGGATGTGTATGTGTGTGTGTGTGTGTGTGTGTGTGTGTGTGTGTAATGTGTATGTGTATGCGTGTATGTGTGTGTGTGTATGTGTATGCGTGTGTGTGTGTGTGTGTGTGTGTGTGTGTGTGTGTGTGTGTGTATGTGTATGCGTGTGTGTGTGTGTGTGTGTGTGTGTGTGTGTGTGTGTGTGTGTGTGTGTGTGTGTGTGTGTGTGTGTGTGTCTGTGTGTGTGGAGAGGGGCAGCGTAGCGCGAAATGCCCAATTTCTCCCTGGCAGGGCCTATGGCATGGAGCACTAATGTAGAGTGACCTCTTCGACCCAGCCAGCGAGATATGATGAATCATAGAGGAATAGAGGGGTCAAACAGGCACCAGCTCCTGATGGCTCCTGTCCCGGTGTTTAGAAGTGGGGTCCCCTCTATCCCATCACCCCTGGAAACACAGAGTGGAACTGGAATGCTGAACCTGGAACGCGGAACGCGGAACGTGCCCCAGCAGCCACAATCAATTATTGATGCTTGATGAGAGAAGCCAAGAGGATGGGTAAACTCAGGCTTGATAAGGATGTGGGCATCCCAAATGGCACCCGATTCCTCATTCCCTAGGAGCCCTGGTCAAAAGTAGTGCCCTATATATGGAATAGGGTGCCCTTTGGGACGCGTCCCCTGTGAGATGGAATGGTCCCAGAGCGGCATGGGGAGCTGGGTAGCCTCAGGTTAATTGTGGTTAAACATGGTGATGTGATGTGAGTCACAGAGACTGATTGTTGCTCTATGTACCCCAAACAGATCAGACTGGCTAAATAAATCCAAGTTATTTTCTTAAAAGGCCATTATTATCAAGCTATTAGATAATGAATTTTAACAGGATAACGAATATTAACAGGTTAATGAATTTAAAGTGGATGACACAATCGGGGCTTTCCTTATAAGATAAATAACCTATGTACCCAATGTCTCTATCACATACTTTTGTGTGTGTCTGTGTGTGTGTGTGTGTGTGTGTGTGTGTGTGTGTCTGCGTGTGTGTGTGTGTGTCTGTGTGTGTGTGTCTGTGTGTGTCTGTGTGTGTGTGTGTGTGTGTGTGTGTGTCTGTGTGTGTCTGTGTGTGTGTGTCTGTGTGTGTGTGTGTGTGTGTGTGTGTGTGTGTGTGTGTGTGTGTGTGTGTGTCTGTGTGTGTGTGTGTGTGTGTGTGTCTGTGTGTGTGTGTCTGTGTGTGTGTGTGTGTGTTTCTGTGTGTGTGTGTGTGTTTCTGTGTGTGTGTTGTGGGATATGTCAGATTTAAGTGTTTCTGTTTGCTTTTCCTTGTGCTTACGCATCCCTCACACACATCCCTCACGCATCCCTCACACATCCCTCACACATCCCTTGGTCTACCCTAGAGATTCAATCACAGTGCTCTGATCAAACATGTCTAGACCAGGAAAAACTATTTTAATGTAGCTTCCCATTTCAGCCTCGACGCGCGGAGGATCCCAAACACAGATGATCTGCTGCGGTGATCTTGATTGTCTTCCTCACACGTCTGCAGAGTGATGGCTAGTCCCTAGGGGGGGTGACGCTGTGCTGCCGAGGCTAAATCCTCCTTCTGATGCTCTCTGATCACACATCAGTCACTGTCAGCGTCCCAAATGGCACCCTGTTCCCTTTACAGTGCACTACTTTTGACCACAACCCACTAACCCAATACACCAAGATGGCTGCTGCTCCTGCTCCGCAATAAAGGATTCAAGGGTAAGTCCCAAATAGCACCCTATTCCCTATATAGTGCACTACTTTCGACCTGAGCCCGATGGGCCCGATGGGCCCTGGTCAAAAGTACACTGAACAAAAATATAAACGCAATATGCAAGGTGTTGGTCCCATTTCATGAGCTGAAATAAAAGATCCCAGAAATTTAACATATGCACAAAAAAGCTTATTTCTCTCAAATTTTGTGCACAAATTTGTTTACATCCCTGTTAGTGAACATTGCTCCTTTGTCAAGATAATCCATCCACCTGACAGGTGTGGCATATCAAGAAGCTGATTAAACAGCATGATCATTACACAGGTGCACCATGTACTGGGGACAATAAAAGGCCACTACAATGTGCAGTTTTGTCAACCAACACAATGCCATAGATGTCTCAAGTTTTGAGGGAGTGTGCAATTGGAATACTGGCTGCAGGATATGTCCACCAGAGGTGGACCAGAGAATTTAATGTTAATTTCTCTACCATAAACTGCCTCCAACTTCGTTTTAGAGAATTTGGCAGTATGTCCAACCGGCCTCACAACCGCAGACCACGTGTATGGCGTCGTGTGGGCGAGCAGTTTGCTGATGTCAACGTTGTGAGCAGAGTGCCCCATGGTGGCGGTGGGGTTATGGTATGGGCAGGCATAAGCTACGGACAACGAACACAATTGCATTTTATCAATGGCAGTTTGAATGCACAGAAATGCTGTGACGAGATCCTGAGGCCCATTGTCGTGGGACGCAACCCAGGTCTATCTGGTCCATATCACCCCCTATTGAGCCACACTGAGATGGAGATAGTCACTGCCTACCCTGATTGAATATTTTGTATTGTATGATGCTGATCTCACACAAAGATAATTCACTAAAAGCATCTTTACCTAGAGTCGTAATTACTGACCGGTTACCTCTGATAATCAAACACAAGCCTCTATCTCAATATTATTTGATACTGTGATAAACTAATGAAGCAAGACAATAAAAATGGTTAGCTGAGGCTAAGTAGCTGTATGGTGAAAAAGCTGCAAGAGTTTGATTCCCAAATGGCACCCTGTTCCCTATATAGTGCACTACTATTGACCAGAGCCCTATCAGGTAATAGGAAACCATTTGGGACGCACCCTAACTCTCCCTCCTTTCAGTTTGATCGTTGACAGTTGGTTATTGATGCCTGGAGGCCATGATAAATAGAGAGGAAGTAATCACCACCTCTCCGCAGTTCAACCACATATATACGTTTCCCTCCAATCACTGGGATCAACCACATATATACGTTTCCCTCCAATCACTGGGATCAACCACATATATACGTTTCCCTCCAATCACTGGGTTCAACCACATATATACGTTTCCCTCCAATCACTGGGTTCAACCACATATATACGTTTCCCTCCAATCACTGGGTTCAACCACATATATACGTTTCCCTCCAATCACTGGGTTCAACCACATATATACGTTTCCCTCCAATCACTGGGTTCAACCACATATATACGTTTCCCTCCATTCACTGGGATCAACCACAGATAGACTCATTACGTCTCTCCATTCAGACTAGGGACTGGATTCAATCCGTATCGCAGAAGTATCATGGAAAGATCCGCGTTATAGCTCGATTTAAATTTAAAGGCAATGTTCCCCGTGTTCGCGGAGACAGCATTCACAGTAAATTACCTTTACATTTTAATGCGGATCTTCCGTGATATGTGATTGAATCCAGCCCCTAGACCATTCAGAAATGGCACGCTAGTACTGATCATTTATGTATTTATATATTTATATATATATATACACTGTATAATTAAGCACAAACAAGTTCAAGGTCACTGTTTTTGTGCTCACTCAGTCAGAGAGCTGTGTGCTTTTTCTCTCCCCCCCTGTAAATGATGTTTTTTTGTTACACGGTCCATTGTCAATGGGAAATCAATGGGAGATTGATGCGTCCCAAATAACACCCTATTCCCTTTAAATAGTGCACTACTTTTATACCAGGGCACATAGGGCTCTGGTCAAAAGTAGTGGACTATGTAGGGTCCAGGGAATAGGGTTCCATTTGGGATGGCACACATTGACAATATTGTCTGTTACATTTCTGTACTTTATTCTCAATGTTGTGACGCAATACATTAGTTTGTGTGTGCAGCAAGCATCAGATGTCAAGTACTAATGCTGAGTGTTATAAACCAATTATATCATTTTTCTACGTGTGAAAAATTGCATTCTGTGTTGCTCAAATACTCTCGCAAAATTAGAAGGGAATAAAGTCTGTTTTCTGCAACACATTATCAGGGTATGGAATGACTTGTGGTAGAGAAAGAGAAAGAGAGAGAGAGAAAGAGAGAGAAAGAAAACGATAGAAAGAGAGAGATTTAACAAAAAGAACAACTTGTTCATCCGTTGGTGACTGCCAGAACATTGCCCTGTGGAGACAGAGGGAAACAAATAACGCATAAACAAGAATAAATCCAAATTCAGCTCTTTATTCTCACTATTCATCTCTCCCTCTCTGCCTCTCTCTTTCTCTCTGGCGTTCTCTTTCTGAAAACATAAATAAATAAAAAATGCTACTTTTGTCTGCCCTTTTTTTTTTTTTTGGGGGGGGGGGGGTGGGCGTCGTCTGTAAGCCAAAGATTTCCCCCATTCCAATGTGTTGCTGTTTGGAGTAAGTAGCGTCAGCGACAACAGACTAAACTTTCTTTCCTTCCACACCCCTCCTCTTTGTGAAGATCTGTAAACAGAAACAGAAGGACAGACACAGAGAGAGAGAGAGGGGGGGGGGGGGGGGTGGAGGCAATTGGTTGTTGGCCCTGTGGGAGGATTTGCCAATGAAAATATTTTTGCAATCAGGAATGAATCGAACAGATAATAAATGTTTTGGAATCTGTGCACCCTATGGAGTATGTACGGAGGTTTATCTGATGCAACCATCGGGTGGGTAGTCTTTATCAGACAGCACCTTGGAGGATCACAGGGAAAACTGCTTGGCTGCAGTGCCCTCTTGTGGCTGACGGTATAACACCGTCGTACTGATACTGACATCAGGATCACAGCGGTGCTTATGAAAGCCTTTATCAATTTCTCAGACACTTTAACCTTCTCAAAAAATGACTAATTCAAGCAATCAAATAAGATTTGAAAAAAGAGTCTCTACTTTCCAAATGAGTTAATTAATAAGAATGAAGGGATTGACGCCGACATTCGTTACCGTACTGTTGACTGTGTTCTGTTCTTATGCAGAGATGTACTGTATGTCCTCTTACTTAGTCTCCCCCTAAAATAAGACTTGATAGACCGAAGACCGTAGTGAGAATACCTTCTCCGCAGATAGAATGGTGAGATGAGAACGAGTAATACAAGAAAGAGTCACTCTCTGTCCTCTTTCTGAGACGGACCTGATTCTTCAACAAAACCAGGAACTCACACCACGTAAAACACATCCTGTATCACAGCTCACCGTCTGTTGAGGGAGAATGGAGAAGGCTCTGCCCAGAACTGTGGAACGGGTCACAGGGTAAAGTGGACAGAGAGAGAGAGTCCCTTCATTTGGCCTGAGATGGACTAGTGTGCCCCTCTGCCAACACGACGCAGTGGCATCAATTACCCAGCATGCTCTGGCGGTGTCACTTGCGGTGGAGTGAGTTTGTGGAGGGAGCCAGTGACTGAGTTAGATCAAGTGGAAGCTATAGGGCCAGAGTGTCCCCGAGCCGCAGAGCGTCTTGTCGGGAGGCTTCAGCCTTTGTCCGTGGTGTGCTCTGATGAGTCTCCTCTCCCTGCTAGGCCCCTGCATGGGGAGCAAGAAGATGGGATTATTTGATGCCTTCTGTTCAGAGATGATGAACAAGGCCTCGTTAGCAGCCACTTTAATGTGAGGACAGATAGCGCGCTCATTAGTGATAGTAATGACCACTTCACAGCGGTCTGAGGCTCTAATGGCATGTTTTGTTCTTTCTCCCAGCTGCATGCTGAAGTAGCCTTGGCAGCAGCTAGTGGGCGCTATGGATCTCCACTATCGGCTGGGCATGGTAATTACATCCGGTAATATACTGGTGTCCCCCGGCGGCCGCTTCCTACTTAAAACATTCTCCATTCAGGCTGCAAAGGCTTCGATTTCCCCCTTAACTATATTTAATGGCGAGAAGGCGAATTTTTTTTGAAAATATGCATACTTTCTTAATGAAACACCATTTCCACCATCATGCTAGCGGCTAATGCTAATCCCGGATGTTGCGTAACTGATAGTTTTAAAATAAAAGTTGTTCTCACTGAACATACAGTTTTAAATGATGTATTGGATTTGTTGGCATGGACTCATTTACAGAACATTATTCACAGTTTTAATAAGAAAGATTAAACATTTATGAAGTGAAGTTATAAAGTTAAAATGACACTTAGAGTAGAATACATGTCTTTTTCACCCCAGATACAATATGTAATTAATGTAATGATTGTTTTGTTTACAGGTTTATTAAATGATATGTTCATAAACTTGTGCAATCGGAAAAGTGTAATTAATAGTCAATAAATAATTAAACAAATTGGATCTGAATGCTCCCACTAATCAATCACCCTGTTTCTCTCTCTCTATGCCTGAGGATACCCTGGCCTGATGATTCCTGTCTGTTTCTGTCCCAAATCCACCGGGTCGTGCTGACTATCTCATGCTGCTGACTACCTGGCATGCCCTGGACTGATTCCTGACTACCTGGCATGTCCTGGGCTGATCCCTGACTACCTGGCGTGTCCTGGGCTGATCCCTGACTACCTGGCATGTTCTGGGCTGATCTCTGACTACCTGGCATGCCCTGGACTGATCCATGACTACCTGGCATGTCCTGGGCTGATCCCTGACTACCTGACGTGTCCTGGGCTGATCCCTGACTACCTGGCATGTTCTGGGCTGATCTCTGACTACCTGGCATGTCCTGGGCTGATCCCTGACTACCTGGCATGTCCTGGGCTGATCCCTGACTACCTGGCATGTCCTGGGCTGATCCCTGACTACCTGGCATGTCCTGGGCTGATCCCTGACTACCTGGCATGCCCTGGACTGATCCATGACTACCTGGCGTGCCCTGGGCTGATCCCTGACTACCTGGCATGTCCTGGGCTGATCCCTGACTACCTGGCATGTTCTGGGCTGATCCCTGACTACCTGGCATGTCCTGGGCTGATCCCTGACTACCTGGCATGTCCTGGGCTGATCCCTGACTATCTGGCATGCCCTGGGCTGATCCCTGACTA
Source organism: Coregonus lavaretus (assembly GCF_964263955.1). Classification (NCBI taxonomy): domain Eukaryota; kingdom Metazoa; phylum Chordata; class Actinopteri; order Salmoniformes; family Salmonidae; genus Coregonus; species Coregonus lavaretus. Next base: position 21,415 of record NW_028158733.1, on the reverse strand, counting down.
CCTGGCATGTCCTGGGCTGATCCCTGACTACCTGGCATGTCCTGGGCTGATCCCTGACTACCTGGTGTGTCCTGGGCTGATCCCTGACTACCTGGCATGCCCTGGGCTGATCCCTGACTATCTGGCATGCCCTGGGCTGATCCCTGACTATCTGGCATGCCCTGGGCTGATCCCTGACTACCTGGCGTGTCCTGGACTGATACCTGACTTTAATCTTTCTTATTAAAACTGTGAAAAAAATTCTGTAAACAAGTTCATGCCAACAAATCCAATACATGTAATTTATGTAAACTTGATATATAATGTATGTTAACTTTGCTTAAACGCTGTGTTGTCTATCACTAGCAGCATATCCAATTAAAATTATAGGTATGTGTAAATGTACGAATAATGGTGATTCTGATTCTGAAATCTGTGAATAAAGGTATTTGTATTTGTATTTGTATTTGTATTTATTATGGATCCCCATTAGCTGCTGTCAAGGCAGCACCTAATCTTCCTGGGGTCCAGCAAAATTAAGGCAGTTATACATTTTAAAATACATTACAATACATTCATAACAGATTTCACAATACACTAAGTGTGTGCCCTCAGGCCCATACTCCACTACCACATATCTACAACACTAAATCCATGTGTACGTGTGTGTATAGTGCATATGTTATCGTGTGTTTGTATGCATGTGTCTGTGCCTATGTTTGTGTTGCTTCACAGTCCCCGCTGTTCCATAAGGTGTTTTTTTATCTGTTTTTTCAATCTGATTTTACTGCTTGCATCAGTTACCTGATGTGGAATAGAGTTCCATGTAGTCATGTCTCTATGTAGTACTGTGCGCCTCCCATAGTCTGTTCTGGACTTGGGGACTGTGAAGAGACCTCTGGTGGCATGGCTTGTGGGGTATGCATGGGTGTCTGAGCTGTGTGCTAGTCGTTCAAACATACAGCTCGGTGCTTTCAACATGTCAACACCTCTCACAAACACAAGCAGTGATGAAGTCAATCTCTCCTCCACTTTGAGCCAGGAGAGATGGACATGCATATTATTAATGTTTGCTCTCTGTGTACATCCAAGGACCAGCCGTGCTGCCCTGTTTTGAGCCAATTGCAATTTTCCTAAGTCTCTCTTTGTGGCACCTGACCACATGACTGAACAGTAGTCCAGGTGCGACAAAACTAGAGCCTGTAGGACCTGCCTTGTTGATAGTGCTGTTAAGAAGGTAGAGCAGCGCTTTATTATGGACAGATTTCTCCCCATCTTAGCTACTGTTGTATCAATATGTTTTGACCATGACAGTTTACAATCCAGGGTTACTCCAAGCAGTTTAGTCACCTCAACTTGCTCAATCTCCACATTATTTATTACAAGATTTAACTGAGGTTTGGAGTTTAGTGAATGATTTATTCCAAATACAATGCTTTTAGTTTTAGAAATATTTAGGACTAACTTATTGTTTGCCACCCATTCTGAAACTAACTGCAACTCTTTGTTAAGTGTTGCAGTCATTTCAGTCGCTGTAGTAGCTGACATGTATAGTTTTGAGTCATCCGCATACATAGACACACTGGCTTTACTCAAAGCCAGTGGCATGTCATTAGTAAAGATTGAAAAACGTAATGGGCCTAGACAGCTGCCCTGGGGAATTCCTGATTCTACCTGGATTATGTTGGAGAGGTCTTCCATTAAAGAACACCCTCTGTGTTCTGTTAGACAGGTAACTCTGTATCCACAATATAGCAGGTGGAGTAAAGCCATAACACATATATGTTATATGTTATATGTTTTTCCAGCAGCAGACTATGCTCGATAATGTCAAAAGCCGCACTGAAGTCTAACAAAACAGCCCCCACAATCTTTTTTATCATCAATTTCTCTCAGCCAATCATCAGTCATTTGTGTAAGTGCTGTGCTTGTTGAATGTCCTTCTCTATAAGCATGCTGAAAGTTTGTTGTCAATTTGTTTACTGTAAAATAGCATTGTATCTGGTCAAACACAATTCTTTCCAATAGTTTACTAAGGGTTGGTAACAGGCTGATTGGTCGGCTATTTGAGCCAGTAAAGGGGGCTTTTCTATACTTAGGTAGGGGAATAACTTTAGCTTCCCTCCAGGCCTGAGGACATACACTTTCTAGTAGGCTTAAATTGAAGATGTGGCAAATAGGAGTGGCAGTATCGTCCGCTATTATCCTCAGTAATTTTCCATCCAAGTTGTCAGACCCCGGTGGCTTGTCATTGTTGATAGACAACAATACTTTTTTCACCTCTTCCACACTCACTTTACGGAACGTTTGTCTTTCATAATTTAGTCAGATATACTTGGATGTGTAGTGTCAGCAATTGTTGCTGGCATGTCATACCTAAGTTTGCTAATCTTGCCAATGAAAAAATCATTAAATTAGTTGATTCTGAAAGGTGTGAATAAAGGTGATTCTGATTCTGAAATGTTTGAGTAAAGGTGATTCTAAAATGTGTGAATAAAGGTGATTCTGATTCTGAAATGTGTGAATAAAGGTGATTCTGATTCTGAAATGTGTGAATAAAGGTGATTCTGATTCTGAAATGTGTGAATAAAGGTGATTCTGATTCTGAAATGTGTGAATAAAGGTGATTCTGATTCTGAAATGTGTGAATAAAGGTGATTCTGATTCTGAAATGTGTGAACAAAGGTGATTCTGATTCTTATTAAAACTCTATGTTCAGTAAGCACAACTTTTCCCCTCGAAACTTTGAGACCAGGGGTTCAGTTTCTTTTACACCTGCTATATGTTAGGGGTGAATCAAATCAAATCAAATCAAATCAAATTTTATTTGTCACACGCGCCGAATACAACAGGTGTAGACATTACAGTGAAATGCTTACTTACAAGCCAATAACCAACATTGCAGTTTTAGGAAAGAATACCCCCAAAAAATTATAAAATAAAATAAACGAATAAGAAATAATACTAAAAAATTGCCAGAAAACTATTTAAACAGATGTCCCTGTAGTTGATGATGTATTCTAATGAAACAGATGTCCCTGTAGTTGATGATGTAGCCTAATGAAACAGATGTCCCTGTAGTTGATGATGTATTCTAATGAAACAGATGTCCCTGTAGTTGATGATGTAGCCTAATGAAACAGATGTCCCTGTAGTTGATGATGTATCCTAATGAAACAGATGTCCCTGTAGTTGATGATGTAGCCTAATGAAACAGATGTCCCTGTAGTTGATGATGTATTCTAATGAAACAGATGTCCCTGTAGTTGATGATGTAGCCTAATGAAACAGATGTCCCTGTAGTTGATGATGTAGCCTAATGAAACAGATGTCCCTGTAGTTGATGATGTATTCTAATGAAACAGATGTCCCTGTAGTTGATGATGTAGCCTAATGAAACAGATGTCCCTGTAGTTGATGATGTATCCTAATGAAACAGATGTCCCTGTAGTTGATGATGTATCCTAATGAAACAGATGTCCCTGTAGTTGATGATGTAGCCTAATGAAACAGATGTCCCTGTAGTTGATGATGTAGCCTTAATGAAACAGATGTCCCTGTAGTTGATGATGTAGCCTAATGAAACAGATGTCCCTGTAGTTGATGATGTAGCCTTAATGAAACAGATGTCCCTGTAGTTGATGATGTAGCCTTAATGAAACAGATGTCCCTGTAGTTGATGATGTAGCCTTAATGAAACAGATGTCCCTGTAGTTGATGATGTAGCCTTAATGAAACAGATGTCCCTGTAGTTGATGATGTAGCCTAATGAAACAGATGTCCCTGTAGTTGATGATGTAGCCTAATGAAACAGATGTCCCTGTAGTTGATGATGTATCCTAATGAAACAGATGTCCCTGTAGTTGATGATGTAGCCTAATGAAACAGATGTCCCTGTAGTTGATGATGTATCCTAATGAAACAGATGTCCCTGTAGTTGATGATGTAGCCTAATGAAACAGATGTCCCTGTAGTTGATGATGTAGCCTAATGAAACAGATGTCCCTGTAGTTGATGATGTAGCCTTAATGAAACAGATGTCCCTGTAGTTGATGATGTAGCCTAATGAAACAGATGTCCCTGTAGTTGATGATGTAGCCTAATGAAACAGATGTCCCTGTAGTTGATGATGTAGCCTAATGAAACAGATGTCCCTGTAGTTGATGATGTAGCCTAATGAAACAGATGTCCCTGTAGTTGATGATGTAGCCTAATGAAACAGATGTCCCTGTAGTTGATGATGTATCCTAATGAAACAGATGTCCCTGTAGTTGATGATGTAGCCTAATGAAACAGATGTCCCTGTAGTTGATGATGTAGCCTAATGAAACAGATGTCCCTGTAGTTGATGATGTATCCTAATGAAACAGATGTCCCTGTAGTTGATGATGTAGCCTAATGAAACAGATGTCCCTGTAGTTGATGATGTAGCCTAATGAAACAGATGTCCCTGTAGTTGATGATGTAGCCTTAATGAAACAGATGTCCCTGTAGTTGATGATGTAGCCTTAATGAAACAGATGTCCCTTTAGTTGATGATGTAGCCTTAATGAAACAGATGTCCTTGTAGTCGCAGCAACATAGGTTTCACTTGTATTGTTGTGGTGCATAAAATGGATTAAACTTTAAATGTATTTCTGTCAATAGGAAACCATAATGGGAACACATTGAAACTCAGAACATGGAAAATAAAACCGTAAGATCTCACCTTTTGATGCAGGATAATATAATGTGGGTTGGGTTGCTCCCAGCATCAAACGGCTTAATCATATCTATTTCTTTCTCAGAACATAAAGGCGCTCGCTCCGTTTTTCCATTTGATTCCCTCTGCTGTTGCTAATATGTTATGTCAATGGCTATATTATGCAGGAGTGTGGTCTTATTTATTGTTATTTTTGGACAGGGGTGGGAAATGATATGGAGCTCACAGGATACTGATGGCCTTCTAGTTTCCTTGATTTCCTTACCAGTGGGACGTTTCTGCTTGAATATTCTTTCATGTCCTCTCCGTCTCTGAAACTAAGTTGTTTATTCTTCCATGATGACTATCTCTAGCTCTGGAGAAAAAAAATATCATCTGAAAAGACTTCTGAGCAAATCTGTGCAGGCCTGGTCTTTTTAAAATCCAAGGCTTGGGCAGAAGCCTACAATGGCTTAGACTGCTAAAAAAAAAAAGAGGAAAAAAAAGATATTTCTCCCTTGCCAGTCATCTTTGTGATACTTGTGAACACACAGCTTTATGACAAGGAGCTGACTTAAATCAATTTAAAACAGCTTTTGAAATTCCTTTCGATATGCCATTGTGTTCATTTGAAAAAGAATGAAAGGAAAATCTGAATTGTAGCATCTGTCATATTGGACGCCCCACTCCCGTGTGGCTTTCGTCACACACAATGAGGTATTGATCGATTCAAGTCCATTTAGGGTTGAAATAAATACAAAAACGTTATAATCTATCCCTGGTTAGAAAACAGAGAATGGTAGGGAGGAAGAATGTGAGGGCCTGCAGGCAAACAAACACATTAAAGACATTGAGAGAGGACAGACAGAGGCAGCCAAGCTATGTTAAGCCAGCAGGATGATTCATTTAAGCACATCTCTCGTCTCCGTAAGCGCTAGCCTCATTGTGCCTCAGCCTGGTACACTGGAGCGAACAGCGGCAGAAAGGAAGTGACTGTGGTGGTCAAGCATTGTTACAATAGACCAGAAAAACTATAAAAGTTTGATGATGAAACAGCAGCCACTAAATCAGTTCATCTTGAGACATTATTGGAGGCTCTGCCTGACTGGATGGCTTCTGGGTTTACGTCCCAAATGGCACCCTATTCCCTGTGCAACTAGTAGTGCACTACATAGAGCACAGACTGCCATTGGGGACGCACTTCTGGTCTCTGAGAGGATCAAGTGCCACTGCCGGGAATCATGAAGTCACTACCCATGAAAAATGCCTTAGTGCTTCTTAGCCACACAGTGTATCCCACAACCCATCAGACCCTGCACTCAATGAAACCCTGGCCTAACCCCTTTCAACTGACATCTTAGTATGATGAACACATAACAAGAGAAGAATTGCACTAAAGAATTACCCCCTTTTTTTCCCGAAAGCCCAACCTGAAAAAGCCCAGCCTACAAGCAAATCCTTTTCATCTAGTACACTGTAGTGTGCAGTGTATTTAAAGGGACTGACCATTGGATTGGTACAGTAAATCCTGAAGAAGACGAGAGCATTAATCATGTGTCACAAGGCTGTTGGCTCATTCTCTGATTTCCACAGACACTGTAACAGCTATAGGGGAGAGTGTAGAGAGCTGTAGGGGGATGAGTGGTGCTCACCCCTGATCTTTACCCCTGTTAAAGCAGGAGGGGAAAATGGAGTGAGCCAGGGGATTATGGAGCTGGGTAATTGTGGAGAGGTGCTGGAGTCAGGATGCAGCGTTTCTGTTGGATTAAGACAAGGAGACAGGCTAATCTGGGATTGGGAGGGACTGGAGGAGACACCAGGGTCGGAGTTGTTCCCTCAGGCTGGTCTGGAAGAGCTTAAGTGGGTGACAAGAAAATGGGTGCTGCTCAGTGCTCATCCTTCTCCTCTTACAGCTGATTTTGATGCAGTAAAGACACATCGGAAATTATTCAGACCCCTTGACTTTTTCCACATTTTGTTACGTTACAGCCTTATTCTAAAATTGATTAAATAAATATAAATCCTCATCAATCTACACACAATACCCCAAAATGCAAAAAGCGAAAACAGGTTTTTAGACATTTTTGCAAATGTATTAAAAGTAAAAAAACAGAAATACCTTCTTTACATAAGTATTCAGACCCTTTGCTATGAGACTCGAAATTGAGTTCAGGTGCATCACGTTTCCATTGATCATCCTTGAGATGTTTCTACAACTTGATTGGAGTCCCCCTGTGGTAAATTCAATTGATTGGACGTGATTTGGAAAGGCACACACCTGTCTGTCTATATAAGGTCCCACAGTTGACAGTGCATGTCAGAGCAAAAACCAAGCCATGAGGTCGAAGGAATTGTCCGTAGAGCTCAGAGACAGGATTGTGTCAAGGTACAGATCTGGGGAAGGGTACCAAAAAATGTCTTCAGCATTGAAGGTCCCCAAGAACACAGTGGCCTCCATCATTCTTAAATGGAAGAAGTTTGGAACCACCAAAACTCTTCCTAGAGCTGGCCGCCCGGCCAAACTGAGCAATCGGAGGAGAAGGAACTTGGTCATGGAGGTGACCAAGAACCCGATGGTCACTCTGACAGAGCTCCAGAGTTCCTCTGTGGAGATGGGAGAACCTTCCAGAAGGACAACCATCTCTGCAGCACTCCACCAATCAGGCCTTTATGGTAGAGTAGCCAGACGGAAGCCACTCCTCAGTAGAAGGAACATGACAGCCCACTTGGAGTTTGCCAAAAGGCACCTAAAGGACTCTCAGACCATGAGAAACATAATGCTCTGGCCATCTAGACTGATGTTTATTTTTACCAATCCAAAAATGCAATTGCAGCTCACTTTCTGAATAGATGGAATTGACTCCAACCTTGATAAATCCAAAGAATTCTGGTAATAATAAAAGTCATGTCAGATAGACCCTTGCTAGTCATGTTTAAATGTTTTGTTCCATTCTCATTTAGTAGTCTACACTACATTACCGAAAGTATGTGGACACCTGCTCTTTGAACATCTCATTCCAAAATCATGGGCATTAATTTGGAGTTGGTCCCCCCTTTGCTGCTATAACAGCCTCCACTCTTCTGGGAAGGCTTTCCACTAGATGTTGGAACATTGTTGCGGGTACTTGCTTCCATTCAGCCACAAGAGCATTAGTGAGGTCGGGCACTGATGTTGGGCGATTAGGCCTGGCTCGCATTCATCGTTCCTATTCATCTCAAATGTGTTCGATGGGCTTGAGGTCAGGGCTCTGTGCAGGCCAGTCAAGTTCTTCCACACCGGGCCTAGCCCAAACCATGAAAAACAGCCCCAGACCATTATTCCTCCTCCACCAAACTTTACAGTTGGCACTATGCATTGGGGCAGGTAGCGTTCTCCTGGCATCCGCCAAACCCAGGTTCGTCCGTCGGACTGCCAGATGGTGAAGCGTGATTCATCACTCCAGAGAACGCGTTTCCACTGCTCCAGAGTCCAATGGCGGGGAGCTTTACACCACTCCAGCTGACGCTTGGCATTGCGCATGGTGGTCTTAGGCTTGTGTGCGGCTGCTCGGCCATGGAAACCCATTTTCATGAAGCTCCCGACGAACAGTTATTGTGCTGACGTTGCTTCCAGAGGAAGTTTGGAACTCGGTAGTGAGTGTTGCAACCGAGGACAGATTATTTTTAAGCGCTACAATGCTTCAGCACTCGGCTCCTAGACGTTTCCACTTCACAATAACTGCAATTACAGTTGACCGAGGCAGCTCTAGCAGGGCAGAAATGTAACGAACTGACTTGTTGGAAAGGTGGCATCCTATGATGGTGACATGTTGAAAGTCACTGAACTCTTCAGTAAGGCCATTCTACTGCCAATGTTTGTCTATGGAGATTGCATGGTTGTGTTCTCGATGTTATACCCCTGTCAGCAATGGGTGTGGCTGAAATAGCCAAATCCACTAATTTGATGGGGTGTCCACATACTTTTCTATATATAGTGTATATTTCTCGGCCATGACAGAGATGTGCTCTCCCTGTGCTGTAGCTAGCTACTTCCTGTCTTCCTGCTCTGCTCTGCAGTTCAGTTTGTTGTTGTATCTATTTCCTGTCTTCCTGCTCTGCAGTTCAGTTTGTTGTTGTATCTATTTCCTGTCTTCCTGCTCTGCAGTTCAGTTTGTTGTTGTATCTATTTCCTGTCTTCCTGCTCTGCAGTTCAGTTTGTTGTTGTATCTACTTCCTGTCTTCCTGCTCTGCTCTGCAGTTCAGTTTGTTGTTGTATCTACTTCCTGTCTTCCTGCTATGCAGTTCAGTTTGTTGTTGTATCTACTTCCTGTCTTCCTGCTCTGCAGTTCAGTTTGTTGTTGTATCTACTTCCTGTCTTCCTGCTCTGCAGTTCAGTTTGTTGTTGTATCTACTTCCTGTCTTCCTGCTCTGCAGTTCAGTTTGTCGTTGCGTCTCCATTGTCCCCTTGAGGGGAGGTGACCCCATGTCTGTCGCTTGTATCAGCAGCCCAGCATTGTGCTCAGGGGGGATTTAGCTCCCCAAAGCATCTCCCCGCCGCAGCTTTCCCCACCAAACACCAAAGTGCTATCTCCCAGCCTTTTCTCTCCCACAGACATTAATCTTGCTTTCCCCTTCTACATCAAAAAATGCTTGTATTGTCAGTGAGCGCTAATGTTCACTTTCCTATTCTCTATATATACACACATATATGTATTTTTGTGTCTGAGGGAATCAGTGGAATGCATTGTTCCCAAATCATTGTAATATCTATTTAGAGTGGCAACCGCACTGGCAGGGGATGCTGGGTATTCATGGAGCATAAACCAGCCTTAAGACTTAGAAGAGCTGAAAAGGTTTATCCCTATATTCTTAAACTGCCTTCTTTTATGTTGGTCTTAGGCATTAAGGATAGGATTGTGAATAGCAATTGTTCGACGGCTGCAGTGAGTGAGTGAGTGTACGTGGGTGTTTATTTATTTTTATTCCCCCAAAACAAAATCCTTTCCTTATTTTCTCCAGTTTTTCCCTTCTGTAAATATGAGCTGTGTTCTTAACTCTTAGCGGTGTATGGGACAGAGTAATGTGCTTTTAAGGATACATTATGTGAAAGATTTTCCACTGCACACTCTGCTGCTTGAAATAAGAAAAGGCTATTTTATGGAGCCTGAAAAATAAATTTGACACGGCAGAAGAAGAAAAACTGATAGAACTTTGCAGTATCAAGTCGTCACCAAACAATAAAGGAAAAGCTCTCAAGGGGGTTGGGAGAATCTTTTAAAATTGCTAGTTTCCCATTTTTTTGTGTGCTATTGCCAATGTCTCAAAACCATGCTTGGTCTTTCTTCAGAATGTGTGTAACGCTAATGCATTTCAAAGCTCTTTTTTCAAAGCACAATAGAATACCACCACAGAAGTTTAGCGGTTCCGCTAAAGAAAGTGGCTCAGTCGTCGAGAGCTGTAACCCTTTGTGCTGTAGCCTAAGACATTCTCCATTGAAAAGTCACCATCCCTTTTTGCAGTTTTCATAGCACCACCGAAGCTGCGGTTTAAAGACTATGGCAGAAATAAGGTTTGATATTGCCACTTACAGTAGATATTGTTGTGTGGTATTCTGTGGAGGGGAAAAACATGTTATTTCTGAACATGCATTGAATATGGTTCTTAATTATACGTCATGATTAACCCTCTACAGTCTAAGCCGGGGATGTTCTACTAAGCTATATGGAATTGTTTTAAGAAGGTCATACCAAGGATAATTTTGATATTTGAGTTTGAATTTTAAGACCCCTTGAAGTATCTTCTTTTTAAATGAAAAATAGTATTTGGCCTTACTGCTATTAGCCCATACAAACACATTGAAAAATAATAATAATATAATAATATGCCATTTAGCAGACGCTTTTATCCAAAGCGACTTACAGTCATGTGTGCATACATTTTCACGTAACAGACTCACTACATGGAACAACAGAGTCTTTACTGCTATTAGCCCATACAAACGCATTGAATAACAGATTCACTACATGGAACAACAGAGTCTTTACTGCTATTAGCCCATACAAACGCATTGAATAACAGATTCACTACATGGAACAACAGAGTCTTTACTGCTATTAGCCCATACAAACGCATTGAATAACAGATTCACTACATGGAACAACAGAGTCTTTACTGCTATTAGTCCATACAAACGCATTGAATAACAGATTCACTACATGGAACAACAGAGTCTTTACTGCTATTAGTCCATACAAACGCATTGAATAACAGATTCACTACATGGAACAACAGAGTCTTTACTGCTATTAGTCCATACAAACGCATTGAATAACAGATTCACTACATGGAACAACAGAGTCTTTACTGCTATTAGCCCATACAAACGCATTGAATAACATATTCACTACATGGAACAGATAGTCCCCCCAAATAATCTAAAGTAATTTTGTTTTGAAGTGTATGACCTATATCTGAGAGAAATAAGAAAGATCAGGAAACGTTTGTTATTTTTTGACACATATTTAACTATACGTGATTATTAAAAATACAACTACATGAATTCATATTAACATACAATATCAGACTGTACAAACTCCCATCAGCTTTGTGATTTTAATTTTGGAAATCTGTACCAAAGTATTCCCAAACATAATATAGAAATATATGTGATTGTATACAAATGTAAGCAAGGTTTGAAATTATTATGTTTTAGTCAAATATTATATCTGTCTGTGCTTCTTGCGGCCAATTAGCAGTCTACAAATCATTTGTAATTATGTTGACCATCCGCTCAAGAAAAATTCGGCCCACGGCTGAATCTAGTTGATCCCTTATATAGGTGACAGGGTTCCATTTGAGATGCACATTTGTCTCCATTCACTCAGGCCCTGGCCCTTAAATTGAGAGGAGAGGGTCTGGGAGAGGGCCTGGGAGAGGGTCTGGGAGAGGGCCTGGGAGAGGGCCTGGGAGAGGGCCTGGGAGAGGGCCTGGGAGAGGGTCTGGGAGAGGGCCTGGGAGAGGGTCTGGGAGAGGGCCTGGGAGAGGGTCTGGGAGAGGGCCTGGGAGAGGGCCTGGGAGATGGTCTGGGAGAGGGCCTGGGAGAGGGCCTGGGAGAGGGCCTGGGAGAGGGTCTGGGAGATGGCCTGGGAGAGGCTCTGGGAGAGGGCCTGGGAGAGGGCCTGGGAGAGGGTCTGGGAGAGGGCCTGGGAGAGGGTCTGGGAGAGGGCCTGGGAGAGGGTCTGGGAGAGGGCCTGGGAGAGGGCCTGGGAGAGGGCCTGGGAGAGGGCCTGGGAGAGGGTCTGGGAGAGGGTCTGGGAGAGGGTCTGGGAGAGGGCCTGGGAGAGGATCTGGGAGAGGGCCTGGGAGAGGCTCTGGGAGAGGGCCTGGGAGAGGGCCTTGGCTCAGTGAATTGGTAATAGGAAGAGGAGTGGAGTGCTGTGGATATTTTAATCAGCACTGACTCCTAAACACACATAACAGGGACAGAAATGAGCGGGCCAAGATTCTGGAGGAACCAAGTGGCGCCATGCCTCTCATTGCCTTTCAGGAGCACCAGGGGGACACTCTCTTTATTTGTCCCCATAAGGAGAACCCTTTTTGGTTTTCAGGTAGAACCCTTTGGTGGTGAAAAAGGTTCTACATAGAACATTTTAGTGGTGAAAGGGTTCCACATAGAACCTTGTATTAGTGAAAGGGTTCCACATAGAACCTTGTATTAGTGAAAGGGTTCCACTTGGAACCAAAAAAATAGTTATATTCAGAGGCTTCTATGGGAACTTTTGAAATAACCTTAATGGCTGCAGGTAGCGCCGTCTTTTCTAAGGGTGTAGGTAGGAGTGGGTTCTTCCTCATGGGATGTCACAGTTACTCAGAGGGGCCCATAGAAATAGCATAGCTAGAAGGGACATACTCATTCAGGTCAATGTTCTGTGATGGGTGGACCGGTGGCCATATTGTGTGTAACCATAGTGTACTCATCCATTCTAGGGATTCTACTTCTATGGATCAATACAGATACAGAGTATTGGTGTCTGTGGCTGTGTCTGTGTCTGACATTCCAAATGGGAATATGAAACAATGATCTACTATATAAATAAATAAATAAATAAAAGACTAACGCTGCAGAATGACCAAGTCCTTCTTTAGCAGAGGGCCAACAGAGATGTTTGTATGCAAAAGATGGTCATCACCAGAGAGTAGATCTGAATGCATGGTGCCTTTATGTTTTTAAGAAGATATTTAAGAAGATTTCAACATGTTTACTTGACGCCTGACGTCTCTGTCCGCCAGTGTGTGAGAACACTCTAATTTGTCCTTGCCATGTTTGTCATTAATCTTTGGCCCTGGTTGGTGTGAGACGTGGTGATTTGTTGAGAGCTCTCTTGGGGAAGACAATCTGAAGACATTCCCCATTATTGCAATGGCATTATCATGACTGCCTCAGTCAAATTGTGTCATATAAATTATGCATTGTGACTGAGTACAAGCGCGGTAGATTGATATGACAACCAACCTTCAGTTTACAGTCTAATGTATACAGGGCTGCATTTTAAAAAAGCCCCTCCTCCTCTACGCCTCAGGCTGTTTCATTTGAGGACCTTTTAAAATACCTTTCATCAATGCTTTAAGTGTTTATGGATATTGACAATGATGCAGCACATACACCGAAGGGTAAGACCCTCCTACAGTGTCAATAACAAAGGAATTAACAGTAGATTATGATTCATTATGCGTCATTATGATGGGTTTTTACTTTGTCTGTATGTATTTTAGTCAAACTGAGTTGGAACTCATCTGATGAGTATGTGGGCATGATAATGAGGATGTGGCATGATGATGAGGATGTGGGCATGATAATGAGGATGTGACATGATGATGAGGATGTGACATGATGATGAGGATGTGACATGATGATGAGGATGTGGCATGATGATGAGGATGTGACATGATGATGAGGATGTGGAATGATGATGAGGATGTGACATGATGATGATGATGTGACATGATGATGAGGATGTGACATGATGATGAGGATGTGGCATGATAATGAGGATGTGGCATGATAATGAGGATGTGGCATGATGATGAGGATGTGACATGATGATGAGGATGTGACATGATGATGAGGATGTGACATGATGATGAGGATGTGGCACGATGATGAGGATGTGACATGATGAAGAGGATGTGACATGATGATGAGGATGTGACATGATGATGAGGATGTGACATGATGACGAGGATGTGACATGATGATGTGACATGATGATAATGATGTGACATGATGAGGATGTGACATGATGATGAGGATGTGGCATGATGATGAGGATGTGACATGATGATGAGGATGTGACATGATGATGAGGATATGGCATGATGATGAGGATGTGACATGATGATGAGGATGTGACATGATGATGAGGATGTGGCATGATGATGAGGATGTGACATGATGACGAGGATGTGACATGATAATGAGGATGCGGCATGATGATGAGGATGTGACATGATGATGAGGATGTGACATGATGATGAGGATGTGGCATGAGGATGAGGATGTGACATGATGATGAGGATGTGACATGATGATGAGGATGTGGCATGATGATGAGGATGTGACATGATGATGAGGATGTGACATGATGATGAGGATGCGGCATGATGATGAGGATGTGACATGATGATGATGATGTGACATGATGATGAGGATGTGACATGATGATGAGGATGTGACATGATGATGAGGATGTGACATGATGATGAGGATGTGACATGATGATGAGGATGTGGCATGATGATGAGGATGTGGCATGATGATGAGGATGTGACATGATGAGGAGGATGTGACATGATGATGAGGATGTGGCATGATGATGAGGATGTGACATGATGATGAGGATGTGACATGATGTTGTTCCTATGTATCACAAACCTGTTTAGAGTTGTTGTTCTTACGTATCTATACACGCGTGGACCCGTGTTGTTCCTACATATCTATACACGCGTGGACCCGTGTTGTTCCTATGTATCTATACACGCGTGGACCCGTGTTGTTCCTATGTATCTATACACGCGTGGACCCGTGTTGTTCCTATGTATCTATACACGCGTGGACCCGTGTTGTTCCTATGTATCTATACACGCGTGGACCCGTGTTGTTCCTACGTATCTATACACGCGTGGACCCGTGTTGTTCCTACGTATCTATACACGCGTGGACCCGTGTTGTTCCTACGTATCTATACACGCGTGGACCCGTGTTGTTCCTATGTATCTATACACGCGTGGACCCGTGTTGTTCCTATGTATCTATACACGCGTGGACCCGTGTTGTTCCTATGTATCTATACACGCGTGGACCCGTGTTGTTCCTATGTATCTTTACACGCGTGGACCCGTGTTGTTCCTATGTATCTATACACGCGTGGACCCGTGTTGTTCCTATGTATCTATACACGCGTGGACCCGTGTTGTTCCTATGTATCTATACACGCGTGGACCCGTGTTGTTCCTATGTATCTATACACGCGTGGACCCATGTTGTTCCTATGTATCTATACACGCGTGGACCCGTGTTGTTCCTATGTATCTTTACACGCGTGGACCCGTGTTGTTCCTATGTATCTATACACGCGTGGACCCGTGTTGTTGCTATGTATCTATACACGCGTGGACCCGTGTTGTTCCTATGTATCTATACACGCGTGGACCCGTGTTGTTCCTATATGTCTATACACGCGTGGACCCGTGTTGTTCTTACGTATCTATACACGCGTGGACCCGTGTTGTTCCTATATGTCTATACACGCGTGGACCCGTGTTGTTCCTATGTATCTATACACGCGTGGACCCGTGTTGTTCCTATGTATCTATACACGCGTGGACCCGTGTTGTTCCTACGTATCTATACACGCGTGGACCCGTGTTGTTCCTATGTATCTATACACGCGTGGACCCGTGTTGTTCCTATGTATCTACACACGCGTGGACCCGTGTTGTTCCTATATGTCTTTACACGCGTGGACCCGTGTTGTTCCTATGTATCTATACACGCGTGGACCCGTGTTGTTCCTATGTATCTATACACGCGTGGACCCGTGTTGTTCTTACATATCTATACACGCGTGGACCCGTGTTGTTCTTACATATCTATACATGCGTGGACCCGTGTTGTTCCTATGTATCTATACACGTGTGGACCCGTGTTGTTCCTATGTATCTATACACGCGTGGACCCGTGTTGTTCCTATGTATCTATACACGCGTGGACCCGTGTTGTTCCTATGTATCTATACACGCGTGGACCCGTGTTGTTCCTATGTATCTATACACGCGTGGACCCGTGTTGTTACTATGTATCTATACACGCGTGGACCCGTGTTGTTCCTATATGTCTATACACGCGTGGACCCGTGTTGTTCCTATATGTCTATACACGCGTGGACCCGTGTTGTTCCTACGTATCTATACACGCGTGGACCCGTGTTGTTCCTACGTATCTATACACGCGTGGACCCGTGTTGTTCCTATGTATCTATACACGCGTGGACCCGTGTTGTTCCTATGTATCTATACACGTGTGGACCCGTGTTGTTCCTATGTATCTATACACGCGTGGACCCGTGTTGTTCTTACGTATCTATACACGCGTGGACCCGTGTTGTTCCTATGTATCTATACACGCGTGGACCCGTGTTGTTCCTATATGTCTATACACGCGTGGACCCGTGTTGTTCCTATATGTCTATACACGCGTGGACCCGTGTTGTTCCTACGTATCTATACACGCGTGGACCCGTGTTGTTCCTACGTATCTATACACGCGTGGACCCGTGTTGTTCCTATGTATCTATACACGCGTGGACCCGTGTTGTTCCTATGTATCTATACACGTGTGGACCCGTGTTGTTCCTATGTATCTATACACGCGTGGACCCGTGTTGTTCTTACGTATCTATACACGCGTGGACCCGTGTTGTTCCTATGTATCTATACACGCGTGGACCCGTGTTGTTCCTATGTATCTATACACGCGTGGACCCGTGTTGTTCCTATGTATCTATACACGCGTGGACCCGTGTTGTTCCTATGTATCTATACACGCGTGGACCCGTGTTGTTCCTATGTATCTATACACGCGTGGACCCGTGTTGTTCTTACGTATCTATACACGCGTGGACCCGTGTTGTTCTTACGTATCTATACACGCGTGGACCCGTGTTGTTCCTATGTATCTATACACGCGTGGTCCCGTGTTGTTCCTATATGTCTATACACGCGTGGACCCGTGTTGTTCCTATATGTCTATACACGCGTGGACCCGTGTTGTTCCTATGTATCTATACACGTGTGGACCCGTGTTGTTCCTATATGTCTATACACACGTGGACCCGTGTTGTTCCTATGTATCTATACACGCGTGGACCCGTGTTGTTCATACGTATCTATACACGCGTGGACCCGTGTTGTTCCTATGTATCTATACACGCGTGGACCCGTGTTGTTCTTACGTATTTATACACGCGTGGACCCGTGTTGTTCCTATGTATCTATACACGCGTGGACCCGTGTTGTTCCTATGTATCTATACACGCGTGGACCCGTGTTGTTCCTATATGTCTATACACGCGTGGACCCGTGTTGTTCCTATATGTCTATACACGCGTGGACCCGTGTTGTTCCTACGTATCTATACACGCGTGGACCCGTGTTGTTCCTACGTATCTATACACGCGTGGACCCGTGTTGTTCCTATGTATCTATACACGTGTGGACCCGTGTTGTTCCTATGTATCTATACACGCGTGGACCCGTGTTGTTCCTACGTATCTATACACGCGTGGACCGGTGTTGTTCCTACGTATCTATACACGCGTGGACCCGTGTTGTTCCTATGTATCTATACACGCGTGGACCGGTGTTGTTCCTACATATCTATACACGCGTGGACCCGTGTTGTTCCTACGTATCTATAAACGCGTGGACCCGTGTTGTTCCTATGTATCTATACACGCGTGGACCCGTGTTGTTCCTACGTATCTATACACGCGTGGACCCGTGTTGTTCCTACATATCTATACACGCGTGGACCCGTGTTGTTCCTACGTATATCAAACCACACTGCCTGAGCTGACGAGTGTAATTCTGTAGCTTCTTCTGTTCATCTGTCATTCCGCTGAAGGATGCGTGAATCACGTGTAGCCGTAGCAACGATATACACATCAATCAGAAGGTGCATTAGACTTTTAAATGACATTATCTTGTATTGGGTAGTACTCCTCAATGACTACGTCTCTTTAATGCCCTAGAGTTGATGGCAGCATATTAGTCATATTTATCATGGAAAATAGATTGATTGAACTCTGAAACTTCTTTGTACTGCTGTCAAGAAACTTGACCTCGCATCATACCCTGCACACAACACTTCCATTTTGAGGCCAACATTCCTGCGCGGCACATGTTGACAACAGACATCTTCTATGAACTGTCTTATGCCTTATTGGATCATAGTTGTATTGGGTGTTGCAGTGTTTAGATACGTGTAATCCTTCTGACAGATTTAGGCTATGTTTCTCCTCAGTATTAATGGTTTGGTTCTTTGCAGTTTTTTGCTAACTCAAAAGTGCTGCTATGAGGAACAAGAGTAGAGAAACTAACCCAATACCCCCGGGTGTCAAATCAAGGTGAAAGGGGTACAACAAGCACTAAGCCACATTTTAGGGAGGTGGAGCGGTAGGGAAAAAAAAAACATTAAAGCCTTGAGACTCTGGCATAGATGAATTAGAGGTCTGGAATAGCCCTTCCTCAGAAATAACCAGTTCTCTCTCTCTCTCTCTCTCTCTCTCTCTCTCTCTCTCTCTCTCTCTCTCTCTCTCTCTCTCTCTCTCTCTCTCTCTCTCTCTCTCTCTCTCTCTCTCTCTGTCTCTCTCTCTCTCGCTCTCTCTCTCCCCCTCTCTTCTCTCTCTATCTCTCTTCTCTGTCTCTCCCCTCTCTCTCTCTCTCTCTCTCTCTCTCCACAGAGAAGAGAAATATAGGGTAGAGAAATAACTGAATAGTGTAAATGGGCTGAAGTATAAAAGATGTTCAAAGAGAGATTCCTAACTCCGGCGAGAGCCACTTAGATTCTCCATCTGAGGGACGCAAGCCAAAATAATATACTTGACCCCTTTGTCTGTGCACTTTGAGAAGTTTGTTATAATGGCAAGCCCTATAATAATTCACTGTACCTCATGTATATTAAATAGAAATTCACTGGCTTTTATGATAAATTGCTTGGGTAACGCCGGGACACCTCTTTTGCATTTCAATGGGAGTGAGTGTCAAGATTCTTATTTCATTACCAGTCGACACATTAGTTGATGGATTTTAATTTTCTTTTTTTTTCTTCTACGAGATTCCACTGAGACTGGGGGTCCGAACCCGAAAATGTCTGCAAAAGAAAACGGAGAGAATTAAATAAATAAATACATGCAAATCAGTGTCAAGCACTTTTATTGGGGGGAAGAAAAAAAAAACAGATCTATGCGTTACATTTACATATCCAGAAGAGTGCAGAATGTGAAATGATACAATATCAATCGCGGAGAGCTCTCTCTTCTTGCTGAGTCGACTGAAAGTCAAGGTTTAATTAATCTTTCGATAAAAATCAGGGGTGTCTCATGAAACGAAGACTTGCTGAGCAGAGCTGCTGAGGCAGTGTGCAGCAGAACACAGTGAGTGCGCACCAAATGGCATCCTATTCTGTATGTAGTGCATTTACTTTTGACTGGGGCCCATAGGGGGACAGTGCAGACAGAGTAGAGACACTAAACTCCTCTCGTTTGTTTTCTCCGTGTAAATAATGCAATGCACTAAATCTACACACTCGACAGAGGAATTCTCTCCACACCACTAACTTTGAGAAGGGTGAGGGAACAAAATAAAGGTGCCCTAAGCAATTAACAAATTACCTCAGCCCTTTATGGCTCCAGTTTAATCTGTTTGTAGCAAATCCAACTAATAATACATGAATGAGAAAAAGATTATAGAGGATGAAATGAAGTACTCCATGGAGGTAATAATTATATTCTTTGTAGTTCTCAATAGGAACTCAGTGAATGGAGAAATGAGGTCAGTATGACACCTGTGCTAGAGAAATACTGAAATACACTTTTAAATACGTGTGTTATATTTCAAAGGGAGGACGTAAAATGTGTGATGTTCTTATAGGGTACTCAAATAATTGTATCTTAAGACAGATTAGTCTTCAGTGAACAATACATCTTGAGCATTAAACTAACACACACGAGAGAAGGACCAGTGCCACGTTCAGTTACCAAAACGTTGTTGAACGTTTGCAGATAGAAATGCCATGAATAGAGCCAACATGATTCCTTATTCTACATGTCGGAAAGGCATCTCTGTTCTACATAACATATTTCTATCCGAACGTTCCAAAACATTGCGTCCCGCTGAACGCTACCCAAGAGCTTTCCCTGAACATGTGACATGATCAGGAAAAACTCCAAGCCCTGTATTTCCCATGGTGAGATTCCCAAAATGTTTTTTGGAAACTCACCCCAGATCATTTAACATGATCAGGAAAACTCTGGGTCCTAAACATATATACTGTATATATATATATGTCCATCAAAGACGATGTGTTAGTCTTCTGGAGACATGGCTAAAAACGTGCTCATCTGTCTTGACTTGCCTGCTGCTATTTGCTGACACACACAGGACTACACACACTGCTTAACATTTGCCTAGACGCCTGTCATTATCTTACACAAACACACTCGAAAACACCGGACGGACGGCTTTGCCACCCTGCTATTTGTCTTCCTGGTATAAGGCTGTAATTGATAGCTAGCAGATGAATTGCTGAGATTGTACCATATGCTTGAGTGCATCAGCGAAGCTCGTAATTCAGTATAAATAGCTGCTGAACGCTCCAGTCATGGCTCCTTAATACAAAGTCAACAGTCATGGCTCCTTAATACATAAGTCAACAGCCAATGGAGTACACTCTTAGAAAAAAGGGTGCTATCTAGAACCTAAAGGGTTCTTCGGCTGTCCCCATAGGATAACCCTTTGAATAACCCCTTTTTGTTCCAAATTAAACACTTTTGGTTGCAGGTAGAACCCTTTTGGGTTCTATGTAGAACACTTTCCACAGAGGGTTCTAACCGGAACCAAAAATGGGGTTCTACCTGGAACCAAAAAGGGTTCTCCTATGGGGACACCCGAAGAACCCTTTTGGAACCCTTTTTGTCTAAGCGTGTATGACAGAGTGTAATGAGTGACGGGACATCACCTCTACTGGGTCCTTATGAACAGGACGGCTGTTGGAGAGAGACTACATTCATTAAGCCTTCAGCCCTTCAGTCCCAGGGCCCTGATTCATAAAGCATCTCAGAGCAGGACTGCTGATCTAGGATCAGCCCCCCCCCCCCCCCCCCCCTCCCCCCCGCCCCCCCCGTCCATATCAATGTATTTATTATGACCTAAAAGGCAGAACTGATCCAAGTTCAGCACTCCAACTCTGAGAGGCTTTATGAATACAGGCCCAGGCCTTTGGGTCCCCCCCCCCCCCCCAGCTCTCCCCTGCTCTCTCCAGCTCTCCCTCTAATTACTGTCGTAGTAATTGGACATACTAAACCATTCCACTGTGTTGATGGAGATGAGAGATCGAGAAACAATCCACAGTGGAAGATAAAGGACTTGATAATGACTGTGCCAAGCTATGGGCCCTTTTGACTGGCTTTATTATCTCAACTAGAGTTGCACTGTATACCA
>NW_028158734.1:0-36603 GCF_964263955.1 Coregonus lavaretus | reverse complement strand
ATGCCAGTCTAACCAGACCAGACTACTGTAGTTAGATGAAGACATGCCAGTCTAACCAGAGTACTGTAGTTAGATGAAGACATGCCAGTCTAACCAGAGTACTGTAGTTAGATGAAGACATGCCAGTCTAACCAGACTACTGTAGTTAGATGAAGACATGCCAGTCTAACCAGAGCTACTGTAGTTAGATGAAGACATGCCAGTCTAACCAGAGTACTGTAGTTAGATGAAGACATGCCAGTCTAACCAGACTACTGTAGTTAGATGAAGACATGCCAGTCTAACCAGACTACTGTAGTTAGATGAAGACATGCCAGTCTAACCAGACTACTGTAGTTAGATGAAGACATGCCAGTCTAACCAGACTACTGTAGTTAGATGAAGACATGCCAGTCTAACCAGACTACTGTAGTTAGATGAAGACATGCCAGTCTAACCAGACTACTGTAGTTAGATGAAGACATGCCAGTCTAACCAGACTACTGTAGTTAGATGAAGACATGCCAGTCTAACCAGACTACTGTAGTTAGATGAAGACATGCCAGTCTAACCAGACTACTGTAGTTAGATGAAGACATGCCAGTCTAACCAGACTACTGTAGTTAGATGAAGACATGCCAGTCTAACCAGACTACTGTAGTTAGATGAAGACATGCCAGTCTAACCAGACTACTGTAGTTAGATGAAGACATGCCAGTCTAACCAGAGTACTGTAGTTAGATGAAGACATGCCAGTCTAACCAGACTACTGTAGTTAGATGAAGACATGCCAGTCTAACCAGACTACTGTAGTTAGATGAAGACATGCCAGTCTAACCAGACTACTGTAGTTAGATGAAGACATGCCAGTCTAACCAGACTACTGTAGTTAGATGAAGACATGCCAGTCTAACCAGAGTACTGTAGTTAGATGAAGACATGCCAGTCTAACCAGACTACTGTAGTTAGATGAAGACATGCCAGTCTAACCAGAGTACTGTAGTTAGATGAAGACATGCCAGTCTAACCAGAGTACTGTAGTTAGATGAAGACATGCCAGTCTAACCAGAGTACTGTAGTTAGATGAAGACATGCCAGTCTAACCAGACTACTGTAGTTAGATGAAGACATGCCAGTCTAACCAGAGTACTGTAGTTAGATGAAGACATGCCAGTCTAACCAGACTACTGTAGTTAGATGAAGACATGCCAGTCTAACCAGAGTACTGTAGTTAGATGAAGACATGCCAGTCTAACCAGACTACTGTAGTTAGATGAAGACATGCCAGTCTAACCAGACTACTGTAGTTAGATGAAGACATGCCAGTCCTAACCAGACTACTGTAGTTAGATGAAGACATGCCAGTCTAACCAGAGTACTGTAGTTAGATGAAGACATGCCAGTCTAACCAGAGTACTGTAGTTAGATGAAGACATGCCAGTCTAACCAGACTACTGTAGTTAGATGAAGACATGCCAGTCTAACCAGACTACTGTAGTTAGATGAAGACATGCCAGTCTAACCAGAGTACTGTAGTTAGATGAAGACATGCCAGTCTAACCAGACTACTGTAGTTAGATGAAGACATGCCAGTCTAACCAGAGTACTGTAGTTAGATGAAGACATGCCAGTCTAACCAGAGTACTGTAGTTAGATGAAGACATGCCAGTCTAACCAGACTACTGTAGTTAGATGAAGACATGCCAGTCTAACCAGAGTACTGTAGTTAGATGAAGACATGCCAGTCTAACCAGACTACTGTAGTTAGATGAAGACATGCCAGTCTAACCAGACTACTGTAGTTAGATGAAGACATGCCAGTCTAACCAGAGTACTGTAGTTAGATGAAGACATGCCAGTCTAACCAGAGTACTGTAGTTAGATGAAGACATGCCAGTCTAACCAGACTACTGTAGTTAGATGAAGACATGCCAGTCTAACCAGAGTATTGTAGTTAGATGAAGACATGCCAGTCTAACCAGACTACTGTAGTTAGATGAAGACATGCCAGTCTAACCAGAGTACTGTAGTTAGATGAAGACATGCCAGTCTAACCAGAGTACTGTAGTTAGATGAAGACATGCCAGTCTAACCAGACTACTGTAGTTAGATGAAGACATGCCAGTCTAACCAGAGTACTGTAGTTAGATGAAGACATGCCAGTCTAACCAGAGTACTGTAGTTAGATGAAGACATGCCAGTCTAACCAGACTACTGTAGTTAGATGAAGACATGCCACTCTAACCAGAGTACTGTAGTTAGATGAAGACATGCCAGTCTAACCAGACTACTGTAGTTAGATGAAGACATGCCAGTCTAACCAGACTACTGTAGTTAGATGAAGACATGCCAGTCTAACCAGACTACTGTAGTTAGATGAAGACATGCCAGTCTAACCAGAGTACTGTAGTTAGATGGAGACATGCCAGTCTAACCAGACTACTGTAGTTAGATGAAGACATGCCAGTCTAACCAGACTACTGTAGTTAGATGAAGACATGCCAGTCCAACCAGACTACTGTAGTTAGATGAAGACATGCCAGTCTAACCAGAGTACTGTAGTTAGATGAAGACATGCCAGTCTAACCAGAGTACTGTAGTTAGATGAAGACATGCCAGTCTAACCAGACTACTGTAGTTAGATGAAGACATGCCAGTCTAACCAGAGTACTGTAGTTAGATGAAGACATGCCAGTCTAACCAGACTACTGTAGTTAGATGAAGACATGCCAGTCTAACCAGAGTACTGTAGTTAGATGAAGACATGCCAGTCTAACCAGAGTACTGTAGTTAGATGAAGACATGCCAGTCTAACCAGACTACTGTAGTTAGATGAAGACATGCCAGTCTAACCAGACTACTGTAGTTAGATGAAGACATGCCAGTCTAACCAGAGTACTGTAGTTAGATGAAGACATGCCAGTCTAACCAGAGTACTGTAGTTAGATGAAGACATGCCAGTCTAACCAGAGTACTGTAGTTAGATGGAGACATGCCAGTCTAACCAGACTACTGTAGTTAGATGAAGACATGCCAGTCTAACCAGACTACTGTAGTTAGATGAAGACATGCCAGTCTAACCAGACTACTGTAGTTAGATGAAGACATGCCAGTCTAACCAGACTACTGTAGTTAGATGAAGACATGCCAGTCTAACCAGAGTACTGTAGTTAGATGAAGACATGCCAGTCTAACCAGACTACTGTAGTTAGATGAAGACATGCCAGTCTAACCAGACTACTGTAGTTAGATGGAGACATGCCAGTCTAACCAGAGTACTGTAGTTAGATGAAGACATGCCAGTCTAACCAGAGTACTGTAGTTAGATGAAGACATGCCAGTCTAACCAGAGTACTGTAGTTAGATGAAGACATGCCAGTCTAACCAGAGTACTGTAGTTAGATGAAGACATGCCAGTCTAACCAGAGTACTGTAGTTAGATGAAGACATGCCAGTCTAACCAGACTACTGTAGTTAGATGAAGACATGCCAGTCTAACCAGAGTACTGTAGTTAGATGAAGACATGCCAGTCTAACCAGACTACTGTAGTTAGATGAAGACATGCCAGTCTAACCAGACTACTGTAGTTAGATGAAGACATGCCAGTCTAACCAGAGTACTGTAGTTAGATGAAGACATGCCAGTCTAACCAGACTACTGTAGTTAGATGAAGACATGCCAGTCTAACCAGAGTACTGTAGTTAGATGAAGACATGCCAGTCTAACCAGAGTACTGTAGTTAGATGAAGACATGCCAGTCTAACCAGAGTACTGTAGTTAGATGAAGACATGCCAGTCTAACCAGACTACTGTAGTTAGATGAAGACATGCCAGTCTAACCAGACTACTGTAGTTAGATGAAGACATGCCAGTCTAACCAGAGTACTGTAGTTAGATGAAGACATGCCAGTCAAACAGAGTACTGTAGTTAGATGAAGACATGCCAGTCTAACCAGACTACTGTAGTTAGATGAAGACATGCCAGTCTAACCAGAGTACTGTAGTTAGATGAAGACATGCCAGTCTAACCAGAGTACTGTAGTTAGATGAAGACATGCCAGTCTAACCAGAGTACTGTAGTTAGATGAAGACATGCCAGTCTAACCAGACTACTGTAGTTAGATGAAGACATGCCAGTCTAACCAGAGTACTGTAGTTAGATGAAGACATGCCAGTCTAACCAGAGTACTGTAGTTAGATGAAGACATGCCAGTCTAACCAGACTACTGTAGTTAGATGAAGACATGCCAGTCTAACCAGACTACTGTAGTTAGATGAAGACATGCCAGTCTAACCAGACTACTGTAGTTAGATGAAGACATGCCAGTCTAACCAGAGTACTGTAGTTAGATGAAGACATGCCAGTCTAACCAGACTACTGTAGTTAGATGAAGACATGCCAGTCTAACCAGACTACTGTAGTTAGATGAAGACATGCCAGTCTAACCAGACTACTGTACAGCACAATACAGAGAAGCCCATAATGACATTTCATATGTCTGTCTGTCTGTCTGTCTGTCTGTCTGTCTGTCTGTCTGTCTGTCTGTCTGTCTGTCTGTCTGTCTGCCTGTCTGTCTGTCTGTCTGTCTGTCAGAACAGGGTTAGAGGAGATCAAACCAGGTTTTATTGCGTAACTGGGAAGCCCTCTGATGCCCTTTTGAAGTCCAGAGCCCTGTAAGGTCATCAAACACATAGGGGGAATAGAAACAGAAATATGCATCACAGAGAGAGGGGATTCATTCTCTGATCATGATCTATCTATATGTTACATAATGAGGGGGGATTCATTCACTGGTCATGATCTACAGTTGAAGTCAGAAGTTTACATACACTTAGGTTGGAGTCATTAAAACTTGTTTTTCAACCACTCCACAAAATTCTTGTTAACAAACTGTAGTTTTGGCAAGTCGGTTAGGACATCTATTTTGTGCATGACACAAGTCATTTTTCCAACAATTGTTTACAGACAGATTATTTCACTTATAATTCACTGTATCACAATTCCAGTGGGTCAGAAGTTTACATACACTTAGTTGACTGTGTCTTTAAACAGCTTGGAAAATTCCAGAAAATGACGTCATGGCTTTAGAAGCTTCTGATAGGCTAGTTGACATCATTTGAGTCAATTGGAGGTGTACCTGTGGATGTATTTCAAGGCCTACCTTCAAACTCAGTGCGTCTTTGCTTGACATCATGGGTAAATCAAAAGAAATCAGCCAAGGCCTCAGAAAAAAAATTGTAGACCTCCACAGGTTTGGTTCATCCTTGGGAGCAATTTCCAAACGCCTGAAGGTACCATCTGTACAAACAATAGTACGCAAGTATAAACACCATGGGACCACGCAGCCGTCATACCGCTCAGGAAGGAGACTCGTTCTGTCTCCTAGAGATGAACGTACTTTGGTGCGAAAAGTGCAAATCAATCCCAGAACAACAGCAAAGGACCTTGTGAAGATGCTGGAGGAAACAGGTACAAAAGTATCTATATCCACAGTAAAACGAGTCCTATATCGACATAACCTGAAAGGCCGCTCAGCAAGGAAGAAGCCACTGCTCCAAAACCGCCATAAAAAAGCCAGACTACGGTTTGCAACTGCACATGGGGGCAAAGATCGTACTTTTTGGAGAAATGTCCTCTGGTCTGATGAAACAAAAATATAACTGTTTGGCCATAATGACCATCGTTATGTTTGGAGGAAAAAGGGGGTCACTTGCAAGCCGAAGAACACCATCCCAACCGTGAAGCACGGGGGAGGCAGCATCATGCTGTGGGGGTGCTTTGCTGCAGGAGGAACTGGTGCACTTCACAAGATAGATGGCATCATGAGGAAGGAAATGTATGTGGATATATTGAAGCAACATCTCAAGACATCAGTCAGGAAGTTAAAGCTTGGTCGCAAATGGGTCTTCCAAATGGACAATGACCCCAAGCATACTTCCAAAGGTGTGGCAAAATGGCTTAAGGACAACAAAGTCAAGGTATTGGAGTGGCCATCACAAAGCCCTGACCTCAATCCTATAGAAAATCTGTGGGCAGAACTGAAAAAGCGTGTGCGAGCAAGGAGGCTGTCACGATCGTCGAAGGAGGAGGACCAAGGCGCAGCGTGA
This sequence comes from Coregonus lavaretus, assembly GCF_964263955.1. Classification (NCBI taxonomy): domain Eukaryota; kingdom Metazoa; phylum Chordata; class Actinopteri; order Salmoniformes; family Salmonidae; genus Coregonus; species Coregonus lavaretus. The sequence continues at coordinate 30,515 of NW_028158734.1, read as the reverse complement.
TGAGCGAACATACTTTACTTTATTAGTGATTACAACTAACAAAACAACAAACGATAACGTGAAGTCCTTGGTTAACACACATAAACCAACACGGAACAAGATCCCACAAACACTGTGGGAAAACTGGCTGCTTAAGTCTGGTTCCCAATCAGAGACAACAAGCAACAGCTGATACTCGTTGCCTCTGATTGAGAACCACACTGGCCAACATAGAAACACAATACTAGAAATACGACATAGAACAAAAACACATAGACTCTACACACCCTGGCTCAACATATTAGAGTCCCCAGTGCCAGGGTGTGACAGAGGCCTACAAACCTGACTCAGTTACACCAGCTCTGTCAGGAGGAATGGGCCAAAATTCACCCAACTTATTGTGGGAAGCTTGTGGAAGGGAACCCGAAACGTTTGACCCAAGTTAAACAATTTAAAGGCAATGCTACCAAATACTAATTGAGTGTATGTAAACTTCTGACCCACTGGAAATGTGATGAAATAAATAAAAGCTGAAATAAATCATTCTCTCTACTATTATTCTGACATTTCACATTCTTAAAATAAAGTGGTGATCCTAACTGACCTAAGACAGGGAATTTTTACTAGGATTAAATGTCAGGAGTTGTGAAAAACTGAGTTTAAATGTATTTGGCTAAGGTAATAATAATAATAATAATAATATGCCATTTAGCAGACGCTTTTATCCAAAGCGACTTACAGTCATTTGTGCATACATTTTTACGTATGGGTGGTCCCGGGGATCGAACCCACTACCCTTGCTCTACCAATTGAGCTACAGAGGACCAATGCCAGGAGACAGACAGCTTCATGACCAAGGCCAAGAGACAGTCAATCACATAGCCCTCAATCTCCTTAGTCTTCTACCCTGCAAAACAAAGGTGTATGTAAACTTCCGACTTCAACTGTATCTGTTACATAATGAGAGGGTATTAATTCACTCTGGATCAGAGTGTCTGCTAAAATATTACAATTGTAGATGTAAGAATGATTTACATTTTAATATGTATTATTAATAGATATTATATTTTTGACATTAAGACACTGTATCCATACTGTAACTCAGCATTAAGACACTGTATCCATACTGTAACTCAGCATTAAGACACTGTATCCATACTGTAACTCAGCATTAAGACACTGTATCCATACTGTAACTCAGCATTAAGACACTGTATCCATACTGTAACTCAGCATTAAGACACTGTATCCATACTGTAACTCAGCATTAAGACACTGTATCCACACTGTAACTCAGCATTAAGACACTGTATCCATACTGTAACTCAGCATTAAGACACTGTATCCATACTGTAACTCAGCATTAAGACACTGTATCCATACTGTAACTCAGCATTAAGACACTGTATCCACACTGTAACTCAGCATTAAGACACTGTATCCACACTGTAACTCAGCATTAAGACACTGTATCCATACTGTAACTCAGCATTAAGACACTGTATCCATACTGTAACTCAGCATTAAGACACTGTATCCATACTGTAACTCAGCATTAAGACACTGTATCCATACTGTAACTCAGCATTAAGACACTGTATCCATACTGTAACTCAGCATTAAGACACTGTATCCATACTGTAACTCAGCATTAAGACACTGTATCCATACTGTAAGTCAGCATTAAGACACTGTATCCATACTGTAAGTCAGCATTAAGACACTGTATCCATACTGTAACTCAGCATTAAGACACTGTATCCATACTGTAACTCAGCATTAAGACACTGTATCCATACTGTAACTCAGCATTAAGACACTGTATCCATACTGTAACTCAGCATTAAGACACTGTATCCATACTGTAACTCAGCATTAAGACACTGTATCCATACTGTAACTCAGCATTAAGACACTGTATCCATACTGTAACTCAGCATTAAGACACTGTATCCATACTGTAACTCAGCATTAAGACACTGTATCCATACTGTAACTCAGCATTAAGACACTGTATCCATACTGTAACTCAGCATTAAGACACTGTATCCATACTGTAACTCAGCATTAAGACACTGTATCCATACTGTAACTCAGCATTAAGACACTGTATCCATACTGTAACTCAGCATTAAGACACTGTATCCACACTGTAACTCAGCATTAAGACACTGTATCCACACTGTAACTCAGCATTAAGACACTGTATCCACACTGTAACTCAGCATTAAGACACTGTATCCACACTGTAACTCAGCATTAAGACACTGTATCCACACTGTAACTCAGCATTAAGACACTGTATCCACACTGTAACTCAGCATTAAGACACTGTATCCACACTGTAACTCAGCATTAAGACACTGTATCCATACTGTAACTCAGCATTAAGACACTGTATCCACACTGTAACTCAGCATTAAGACACTGTATCCACACTGTAACTCAGCATTAAGACACTGTATCCACACTGTAACTCAGCATTAAGACACTGTATCCATACTGTAACTCAGCATTAAGACACTGTATCCACACTGTAACTCAGCATTAAGACACTGTATACATACTGTAACTCAGCATTAAGACACTGTATCCATACTGTAACTCAGCATTAAGACACTGTATCCATACTGTAACTCAGCATTAAGACACTGTATCCATACTGTAACTCAGCATTAAGACACTGTATCCATACTGTAACTCAGCATTAAGACACTGTATCCATACTGTAACTCAGCATTAAGACACTGTATCCATACTGTAACTCAGCATTAAGACACTGTATCCATACTGTAACTCAGCATTAAGACACTGTATCCATACTGTAACTCAGCATTAAGACACTGTATCCATACTGTAACTCAGCATTAAGACACTGTATCCATACTGTAACTCAGCATTAAGACACTGTATCCATACTGTAACTCAGCATTAAGACACTGTATCCATACTGTAACTCAGCATTAAGACACTGTATCCATACTGTAACTCAGCATTAAGACACTGTATCCATACTGTAACTCAGCATTAAGACACTGTATCCATACTGTAACTCAGCATTAAGACACTGTATCCATACTGTAACTCAGCATTAAGACACTGTATCCATACTGTAACTCAGCATTAAGACACTGTATCCATACTGTAACTCAGCATTAAGACACTGTATCCATACTGTAACTCAGCATTAAGACACTGTATCCATACTGTAACTCAGCATTAAGACACTGTATCCATACTGTAACTCAGCATTAAGACACTGTATCCATACTGTAACTCAGCATTAAGACACTGTATCCATACTGTAACTCAGCATTAAGACACTGTATCCATACTGTAACTCAGCATTAAGACACTGTATCCATACTGTAACTCAGCATTAAGACACTGTATCCATACTGTAACTCAGCATTAAGACACTGTATCCATACTGTAACTCAGCATTAAGACACTGTATCCATACTGTAACTCAGCATTAAGACACTGTATCCACACTGTAACTCAGCATTAAGACACTGTATCCACACTGTAACTCAGCATTAAGACACTGTATCCACACTGTAACTCAGCATTAAGACACTGTATCCACACTGTAACTCAGCATTAAGACACTGTATCCACACTGTAACTCAGCATTAAGACACTGTATCCACACTGTAACTCAGCATTAAGACACTGTATCCATACTGTAAGTCAGCATTAAGACACTGTATCCATACTGTAAGTCAGCATTAAGACACTGTATCCATACTGTAAGTCAGCATTAAGACACTGTATCCATACTGTAAGTCAGCATTAAGACACTGTATCCATACTGTAACTCAGCATTAAGACACTGTATCCATACTGTAACTCAGCATTAAGACACTGTATCCATACTGTAACTCAGCATTAAGACACTGTATCCATACTGTAACTCAGCATTAAGACACTGTATCCATACTGTAAGTCAGCATTAAGACACTGTATCCATACTGTAAGTCAGCATTAAGACACTGTATCCATACTGTAAGTCAGCATTAAGACACTGTATCCATACTGTAAGTCAGCATTAAGACACTGTATCCATACTGTAACTCAGCATTAAGACACTGTATCCATACTGTAACTCAGCATTAAGACACTGTATCCATACTGTAACTCAGCATTAAGACACTGTATCCATACTGTAACTCAGCATTAAGACACTGTATCCATACTGTAACTCAGCATTAAGACACTGTATCCATACTGTAACTCAGCATTAAGACACTGTATCCATACTGTAACTCAGCATTAAGACACTGTATCCATACTGTAACTCAGCATTAAGACACTGTATCCATACTGTAACTCAGCATTAAGACACTGTATCCATACTGTAACTCAGCATTAAGACACTGTATCCATACTGTAACTCAGCATTAAGACACTGTATCCATACTGTAACTCAGCATTAAGACACTGTATCCATACTGTAACTCAGCATTAAGACACTGTATCCATACTGTAACTCAGCATTAAGACACTGTATCCACACTGTAACTCAGCATTAAGACACTGTATCCACACTGTAACTCAGCATTAAGACACTGTATCCACACTGTAACTCAGCATTAAGACACTGTATCCACACTGTAACTCAGCATTAAGACACTGTATCCACACTGTAACTCAGCATTAAGACACTGTATCCACACTGTAACTCAGCATTAAGACACTGTATCCACACTGTAACTCAGCATTAAGACACTGTATCCACACTGTAACTCAGCATTAAGACACTGTATCCACACTGTAACTCAGCATTAAGACACTGTATCCACACTGTAACTCAGCATTAAGACACTGTATCCACACTGTAACTCAGCATTAAGACACTGTATCCACACTGTAACTCAGCATTAAGACACTGTATCCACACTGTAACTCAGCATTAAGACACTGTATCCACACTGTAACTCAGCATTAAGACACTGTATCCACACTGTAACTCAGCATTAAGACACTGTATCCACACTGTAACTCAGCATTAAGACACTGTATCCACACTGTAACTCAGCATTAAGACACTGTATCCACACTGTAACTCAGCATTAAGACACTGTATCCACACTGTAACTCAGCATTAAGACACTGTATCCACACTGTAACTCAGCATTAAGACACTGTATCCACACTGTAACTCAGCATTAAGACACTGTATCCACACTGTAACTCAGCATTAAGACACTGTATCCATACTGTAACTCAGCATTAAGACACTGTATCCATACTGTAACTCAGCATTAAGACACTGTATCCATACTGTAACTCAGCATTAAGACACTGTATCCATACTGTAACTCAGCATTAAGACACTGTATCCATACTGTAACTCAGCATTAAGACACTGTATCCATACTGTAACTCAGCATTAAGACACTGTATCCATACTGTAACTCAGCATTAAGACACTGTATCCATACTGTAACTCAGCATTAAGACACTGTATCCATACTGTAACTCAGCATTAAGACACTGTATCCATACTGTAACTCAGCATTAAGACACTGTATCCATACTGTAACTCAGCATTAAGACACTGTATCCACACTGTAACTCAGCATTAAGACACTGTATCCACACTGTAACTCAGCATTAAGACACTGTATCCACACTGTAACTCAGCATTAAGACACTGTATCCACACTGTAACTCAGCATTAAGACACTGTATCCACACTGTAACTCAGCATTAAGACACTGTATCCACACTGTAACTCAGCATTAAGACACTGTATCCACACTGTAACTCAGCATTAAGACACTGTATCCACACTGTAACTCAGCATTAAGACACTGTATCCACACTGTAACTCAGCATTAAGACACTGTATCCACACTGTAACTCAGCATTAAGACACTGTATCCACACTGTAACTCAGCATTAAGACACTGTATCCACACTGTAACTCAGCATTAAGACACTGTATCCACACTGTAACTCAGCATTAAGACACTGTATCCACACTGTAACTCAGCATTAAGACACTGTATCCACACTGTAACTCAGCATTAAGACACTGTATCCACACTGTAACTCAGCATTAAGACACTGTATCCACACTGTAACTCAGCATTAAGACACTGTATCCACACTGTAACTCAGCATTAAGACACTGTATCCACACTGTAACTCAGCATTAAGACACTGTATCCACACTGTAACTCAGCATTAAGACACTGTATCCACACTGTAACTCAGCATTAAGACACTGTATCCACACTGTAACTCAGCATTAAGACACTGTATCCACACTGTAACTCAGCATTAAGACACTGTATCCACACTGTAACTCAGCATTAAGACACTGTATCCACACTGTAACTCAGCATTAAGACACTGTATCCACACTGTAACTCAGCATTAAGACACTGTATCCATACTGTAACTCAGCATTAAGACACTGTATCCATACTGTAACTCAGCATTAAGACACTGTATCCATACTGTAACTCAGCATTAAGACACTGTATCCATACTGTAACTCAGCATTAAGACACTGTATCCATACTGTAACTCAGCATTAAGACACTGTATCCATACTGTAACTCAGCATTAAGACACTGTATCCATACTGTAACTCAGCATTAAGACACTGTATCCATACTGTAACTCAGCATTAAGACACTGTATCCATACTGTAACTCAGCATTAAGACACTGTATCCATACTGTAACTCAGCATTAAGACACTGTATCCATACTGTAACTCAGCATTAAGACACTGTATCCATACTGTAACTCAGCATTAAGACACTGTATCCATACTGTAACTCAGCATTAAGACACTGTATCCATACTGTAACTCAGCATTAAGACACTGTATCCATACTGTAACTCAGCATTAAGACACTGTATCCATACTGTAACTCAGCATTAAGACACTGTATCCATACTGTAACTCAGCATTAAGACACTGTATCCATACTGTAACTCAGCATTAAGACACTGTATCCATACTGTAACTCAGCATTAAGACACTGTATCCACACTGTAACTCAGCATTAAGACACTGTATCCACACTGTAACTCAGCATTAAGACACTGTATCCATACTGTAACTCAGCATTAAGACACTGTATCCATACTGTAACTCAGCATTAAGACACTGTATCCATACTGTAACTCAGCATTAAGACACTGTATCCATACTGTAACTCAGCATTAAGACACTGTATCCACACTGTAACTCAGCATTAAGACACTGTATCCATACTGTAACTCAGCATTAAGACACTGTATCCATACTGTAACTCAGCATTAAGACACTGTATCCATACTGTAACTCAGCATTAAGACACTGTATCCATACTGTAAGTCAGCATTAAGACACTGTATCCATACTGTAAGTCAGCATTAAGACACTGTATCCATACTGTAAGTCAGCATTAAGACACTGTATCCATACTGTAAGTCAGCATTAAGACACTGTATCCATACTGTAAGTCAGCATTAAGACACTGTATCCATACTGTAACTCAGCATTAAGACACTGTATCCATACTGTAACTCAGCATTAAGACACTGTATCCATACTGTAACTCAGCATTAAGACACTGTATCCATACTGTAACTCAGCATTAAGACACTGTATCCATACTGTAAGTCAGCATTAAGACACTGTATCCATACTGTAAGTCAGCATTAAGACACTGTATCCATACTGTAATCAGCATTAAGACACTGTATCCATACTGTAACTCAGCATTAAGACACTGTATCCATACTGTAACTCAGCATTAAGACACTGTATCCATACTGTAACTCAGCATTAAGACACTGTATCCATACTGTAACTCAGCATTAAGACACTGTATCCATACTGTAACTCAGCATTAAGACACTGTATCCATACTGTAACTCAGCATTAAGACACTGTATCCATACTGTAACTCAGCATTAAGACACTGTATCCATACTGTAACTCAGCATTAAGACACTGTATCCATACTGTAACTCAGCATTAAGACACTGTATCCATACTGTAACTCAGCATTAAGACACTGTATCCATACTGTAACTCAGCATTAAGACACTGTATCCATACTGTAACTCAGCATTAAGACACTGTATCCATACTGTAACTCAGCATTAAGACACTGTATCCATACTGTAACTCAGCATTAAGACACTGTATCCATACTGTAACTCAGCATTAAGACACTGTATCCATACTGTAACTCAGCATTAAGACACTGTATCCATACTGTAAGTCAGCATTAAGACACTGTATCCATACTGTAACTCAGCATTAAGACACTGTATCCATACTGTAACTCAGCATTAAGACACTGTATCCATACTGTAACTCAGCATTAAGACACTGTATCCATACTGTAACTCAGCATTAAGACACTGTATCCATACTGTAACTCAGCATTAAGACACTGTATCCATACTGTAACTCAGCATTAAGACACTGTATCCATACTGTAACTCAGCATTAAGACACTGTATCCATACTGTAACTCAGCATTAAGACACTGTATCCATACTGTAACTCAGCATTAAGACACTGTATCCATACTGTAACTCAGCATTAAGACACTGTATCCATACTGTAACTCAGCATTAAGACACTGTATCCATACTGTAACTCAGCATTAAGACACTGTATCCATACTGTAACTCAGCATCTCAGCATTAAGACACTGTATCCACACTGTAACTCAGCATTAAGACACTGTATCCACACTGTAACTCAGCATTAAGACACTGTATCCACACTGTAACTCAGCATTAAGACACTGTATCCACACTGTAACTCAGCATTAAGACACTGTATCCACACTGTAACTCAGCATTAAGACACTGTATCCACACTGTAACTCAGCATTAAGACACTGTATCCACACTGTAACTCAGCATTAAGACACTGTATCCACACTGTAACTCAGCATTAAGACACTGTATCCACACTGTAACTCAGCATTAAGACACTGTATCCACACTGTAACTCAGCATTAAGACACTGTATCCACACTGTAACTCAGCGTTAAGACACTGTATCCACACTGTAACTCAGCGTTAAGACACTGTATCCACACTGTAACTCAGCGTTAAGACACTGTATCCATACTGTAACTCAGCGTTAAGACACTGTATCCATACTGTAACTCAGCGTTAAGACACTGTATCCATACTGTAACTCAGCGTTAAGACACTGTATCCATACTGTAACTCAGCGTTAAGACACTGTATCCATACTGTAACTCAGCGTTAAGACACTGTATCCATACTGTAACTCAGCGTTAAGACACTGTATCCATACTGTAACTCAGCGTTAAGACACTGTATCCATACTGTAACTCAGCGTTAAGACACTGTATCCATACTGTAACTCAGCATTAAGACACTGTATCCATACTGTAACTCAGCATTAAGACACTGTATCCATACTGTAACTCAGCATTAAGACACTGTATCCATACTGTAACTCAGCATTAAGACACTGTATCCATACTGTAACTCAGCATTAAGACACTGTATCCATACTGTAACTCAGCATTAAGACACTGTATCCATACTGTAACTCAGCATTAAGACACTGTATCCATACTGTAACTCAGCATTAAGACACTGTATCCATACTGTAACTCAGCATTAAGACACTGTATCCACACTGTAACTCAGCATTAAGACACTGTATCCACACTGTAACTCAGCATTAAGACACTGTATCCACACTGTAACTCAGCATTAAGACACTGTATCCACACTGTAACTCAGCATTAAGACACTGTATCCACACTGTAACTCAGCATTAAGACACTGTATCCACACTGTAACTCAGCATTAAGACACTGTATCCACACTGTAACTCAGCATTAAGACACTGTATCCACACTGTAACTCAGCATTAAGACACTGTATCCACACTGTAACTCAGCATTAAGACACTGTATCCACACTGTAACTCAGCATTAAGACACTGTATCCACACTGTAACTCAGCATTAAGACACTGTATCCACACTGTAACTCAGCATTAAGACACTGTATCCACACTGTAACTCAGCATTAAGACACTGTATCCACACTGTAACTCAGCATTAAGACACTGTATCCACACTGTAACTCAGCATTAAGACACTGTATCCACACTGTAACTCAGCATTAAGACACTGTATCCACACTGTAACTCAGCATTAAGACACTGTATCCACACTGTAACTCAGCATTAAGACACTGTATCCACACTGTAACTCAGCATTAAGACACTGTATCCACACTGTAACTCAGCATTAAGACACTGTATCCACACTGTAACTCAGCATTAAGACACTGTATCCACACTGTAACTCAGCATTAAGACACTGTATCCACACTGTAACTCAGCATTAAGACACTGTATCCACACTGTAACTCAGCATTAAGACACTGTATCCACACTGTAACTCAGCATTAAGACACTGTATCCACACTGTAACTCAGCATTAAGACACTGTATCCACACTGTAACTCAGCATTAAGACACTGTATCCACACTGTAACTCAGCATTAAGACACTGTATCCACACTGTAACTCAGCATTAAGACACTGTATCCACACTGTAACTCAGCATTAAGACACTGTATCCACACTGTAACTCAGCATTAAGACACTGTATCCACACTGTAACTCAGCATTAAGACACTGTATCCACACTGTAACTCAGCATTAAGACACTGTATCCACACTGTAACTCAGCATTAAGACACTGTATCCACACTGTAACTCAGCATTAAGACACTGTATCCACACTGTAACTCAGCATTAAGACACTGTATCCACACTGTAACTCAGCATTAAGACACTGTATCCAACACTGTAACTCAGCATTAAGACACTGTATCCATACTGTAACTCAGCATTAAGACACTGTATCCATACTGTAACTCAGCATTAAGACACTGTATCCATACTGTAACTCAGCATTAAGACACTGTATCCATACTGTAACTCAGCATTAAGACACTGTATCCATACTGTAACTCAGCATTAAGACACTGTATCCATACTTAACTCAGCATTAAGACACTGTATCCATACTGTAACTCAGCATTAAGACACTGTATCCATACTGTAACTCAGCATTAAGACACTGTATCCATACTGTAACTCAGCATTAAGACACTGTATCCATACTGTAACTCAGCATTAAGACACTGTATCCATACTGTAACTCAGCATTAAGACACTGTATCCATACTGTAACTCAGCATTAAGACACTGTATCCATACTGTAACTCAGCATTAAGACACTGTATCCATACTGTAACTCAGCATTAAGACACTGTATCCATACTGTAACTCAGCATTAAGACACTGTATCCATACTGTAACTCAGCATTAAGACACTGTATCCATACTGTAACTCAGCATTAAGACACTGTATCCATACTGTAACTCAGCATTAAGACACTGTATCCATACTGTAACTCAGCATTAAGACACTGTATCCACACTGTAACTCAGCATTAAGACACTGTATCCACACTGTAACTCAGCATTAAGACACTGTATCCACACTGTAACTCAGCATTAAGACACTGTATCCACACTGTAACTCAGCATTAAGACACTGTATCCATACTGTAACTCAGCATTAAGACACTGTATCCACACTGTAACTCAGCATTAAGACACTGTATCCATACTGTAAGTCAGCATTAAGACACTGTATCCATACTGTAAGTCAGCATTAAGACACTGTATCCATACTGTAAGTCAGCATTAAGACACTGTATCCATACTGTAACTCAGCATTAAGACACTGTATCCATACTGTAACTCAGCATTAAGACACTGTATCCATACTGTAACTCAGCATTAAGACACTGTATCCATACTGTAACTCAGCATTAAGACACTGTATCCATACTGTAACTCAGCATTAAGACACTGTATCCATACTGTAACTCAGCATTAAGACACTGTATCCATACTGTAACTCAGCATTAAGACACTGTATCCATACTGTAACTCAGCATTAAGACACTGTATCCATACTGTAACTCAGCATTAAGACACTGTATCCATACTGTAACTCAGCATTAAGACACTGTATCCATACTGTAACTCAGCATTAAGACACTGTATCCATACTGTAACTCAGCATTAAGACACTGTATCCATACTGTAACTCAGCATTAAGACACTGTATCCATACTGTAACTCAGCATTAAGACACTGTAGGTCAGGCTTACTAGGATTATCTGTAATGTACATTACTGAGCACTGTGGTCCCAGGACTAGAGGTATCTGTTTTTATAGAAGAAGATTGACTGGAATTTATATTTTAGACCCAGAAATACTTACTTCAGAAAGTATTCACACCCCTAAGACTTTTAGCACATGTAGTTAGTTGTGTTACAGCCTGCATTTAAAATATATTTTTTTGGTCACTGGCCTACAAACAATTCCCCACAATGGCAAAGTGGAATTATGTTTTTTGAAATGTTTACAAATTAATAAAAAATGAAAAACTGAAATGTCTCGAGTCAATAAGTATTCAACCCCTTTGTTATGGCAAGGCTAAATAAGTTCAGGAGTACACATGTGTTTCACAAGTCACGTAATAAGTTGCATGTACTCACTCTGTGCGCTCCACACTTGGGTTGAATGGCGGGAACCCGGTTGATGAGATTTACCGGGATTTACCGCCCAAAACCACTCCCTTTTCCCGGGATAAATAACTGCGAGAAACCAATAAATTATAATAAATTATTTATATGAACGGCATGGCGTGACAATGGACCTGTTAAATGATATACAATGTCTAAATCTGTCTTCTCTATGGCCTCTGCATGATGAATCATCAACGCTCAGGGTGTGGACAGACAGCCCATCTCAGTATGGAGAGCAGTTCACAATGCATGTAGACCTATCATCTCATCATGATAACAATGCATGTAGACCTATCATCTCACCATGGTAACAATGCATGTATACCTATCATCTCACCATGGTAACAATGCATGTATACCTATCATCTCATCATGGTAACAATGCATGTATACCTATCATCTCACCATGGTAACAATGCATGTAGACCTATCATCTCATCATGGTAACAATGCATGTAGACCTATCATCTCATCATGGTAACAATGCATGTAGACCTATCATCTCATCATGGTCACTTTGTTTCTTGTGACAGGTAGGGCTGCATTTTCTGCAGCATGGTCTATTCTACAGTAATATAAAGACTGAATGCACGTCTAATTTACCCATCTCCCTCTGGCTTTCAGGGGTCACCTTATTTTTTAACTGTAAAGATTATTTTTTTGAAATTGCAGCTGCAGAGTTTAAAACAGCCTATCACTTGAATATCATTGCTTTAAATCAGTGCACGCACGAGCACTCTCTGTCTTGCTCTCTCTCCATCAACTCCATTCAAAATGCATCCAAAATAGATAATCTAGATTGATATATAGCCCTGTATACAGCTGTGGAAAAAATTAAGAGACCACTGCAAATTGTTCTTAAATCAGCATCTCTACATGTATGACAGCCATTCCATTCCAGTGTCTGTTGAATTCCAACACAGGCACACCTCATTCTACTGAATTAGGTACTGATTAGGTGATCACCTAATAACATCACACACATATTCTCCAGATAGTGACAGTCTACACTTGGTGGTCTATAGCAGATCATATTCTCCAGATAGTCCCAGTCTACACTTGGTGGTCTATAGCAGATCATATTCTCCAGATAGTGACAGTCTACACTTGGTGGTCTATAGCAGATCATATTCTCCAGATAGTCCCAGTCTACACTTGGTGGTCTATAGCAGATCATATTCTCCAGATAGTCCCAGTCTACACTTGGTGGTCTATAGCAGATCATATTCTCCAGATAGTGACAGTCTACACTTGGTGGTCTATAGCAGATCATATTCTCCAGATAGTCCCAGTCTACACTTGGTGGTCTATAGCAGATCATATTCTCCAGATAGTGACAGTCTACACTTGGTGTCCTATAGCAGATCATATTCTCCAGATAGTGACAGTCTACACTTGGTGTCCTATAGCAGATCATATTCTCCAGATAGTGACAGTCTACACTTGGTGGTCTATAGCAGATCATATTCTCCAGATAGTCCCAGTCTACACTTGGTGGTCTATAGCAGATCATATTCTCCAGATAGTCCCAGTCTACACTTGGTGGTCTATAGCAGATCATATTCTCCAGATAGTCCCAGTCTACACTTGGTGGTCTATAGCAGATCATATTCTCCAGATAGTCCCAGTCTACACTTGGTGGTCTATAGCAGATCATATTCTCCAGATAGTCCCAGTCTACACTTGGTGTCCTATAGCAGATCATATTCTCCAGATAGTGACAGTCTACACTTGGTGGTCTATAGCAGATCATATTCTCCAGATAGTCCCAGTCTACACTTGGTGGTCTATAGCAGATCATATTCTCCAGATAGTGACAGTCTACACTTGGTGTCCTATAACAGATCATATTCTCCAGATAGTCCCAGTCTACACTTGGTGGTCTATAGCAGATCATATTCTCCAGATAGGGACAGTCTACACTTGGTGTCCTATAGCAGATCATATTCTCCAGATAGTCCCAGTCTACACTTGGTGGTCTATAGCAGATCATATTCTCCAGATAGTGACAGTCTACACTTGGTGGTCTATAGCAGATCATATTCTCCAGATAGTCCCAGTCTACACTTGGTGGTCTATAGCAGATCATATTCTCCAGATAGTGACAGTCTACACTTGGTGTCCTATAGCAGATCATATTCTCCAGATAGTGACAGTCTACACTTGGTGTCCTATAGCAGATCATATTCTCCAGATAGTGACAGTCTACACTTGGTGGTCTATAGCAGATCATATTCTCCAGATAGTGACAGTCTACACTTGGTGTCCTATAACAGATCATATTCTCCAGATAGTACCAGTCTCCACTTGGTGTCCTATAGCAGATCATATTCTCCAGATAGTGCCAGTCTACACTTGGTGTCCTATAGCAGATCATATTCTCCAGATAGTGACAGTCTCCACTTGGTGGTCTATAGCAGATCATATTCTCCAGATAGTGACAGTCTACACTTGGTGGCCTATAGCAGATCATATTCTCCAGATAGTGACAGTCTACACTTGGTGGCCTATAGCAGATCATATTCTCCAGATAGTGACAGTCTCCACTTGGTGTCCTATAGCAGATCATATTCTCCAGATAGTGAGTCTACACTTGGTGCAGCACCCTACACTATAGCAGCACCCTACACTATAGCAGCACCCTACACTATAGCAGCACCCTAAATAGCAGCACCCTAAAAGAAGAGGCTTCAGATGAGGCAGTTGAACCTGCAACCACAGCACTTCTACTTCAAACGTTTTAGAACACCTACTCATTCAAGGGTTTTTCTTTATTTGTAAAAAATTTTACATTGTAGAATAATAGTGAAGACATCAAATCTATGAAATAACACATATAGAATCATGTAGTAACCTAAACAAATCAAAATATATGTTATATTTGAGATTCTTCGAATAGCCACCCTTTGCCTTGATGACAGCTTTGCACACGCTTGGCATTCTCTCAACCAGCTTCATGAGGTAGTCACCTGGAATGCATTTCAATTAACAGGTGTGCCTTCTTAAAAGTTAATTTGTGGAATGTATTTATTTAATGTGTTTGAGCCAATCAGTTGTGTTGTGACAAGGTAGGGGAGGTATACAGAAGATAGCCCTATTTGGTAAAAGACCAAGTCCCTATTATGGCAAGAACAGCTCAAATAAGCAAAGAGAAATGACAGTCCATCATTACTTTAAGACATGAAGGTCAGTCAATACGGAACATTTCAAGAACTTTGAAAGTTTCTTCAAGTGCAGTCGCAAACACCATCAATCGCTGTGATGAAACTGGCTCTCATGAGGACCGCCACAGGAATGGAAGACCCAGAGTTACCTCTGCTGCAGAGGATACGTTCATTAGAGTTACCAGCCTCAGAAATTGCAGCCCAAATAACTGCTTCACAGAGTTAAAGTAACAGACACCTCAACATCAACTGTTCAGAGGGGACCGTGTGAATCAGGCCTTCATGGTCGAATTGCTGCAAAGAAACCACTACTAAAGGACACCAATAAGAAGAAAAGACCTGCTTGGGCCAAGAAACACTCTTTCAAGACAGTTGAAAGCATTCCAAGTGAAGCTGGTTGAGAGAATGCCAAGAGTGTGCAAAGCTGTCATCAAGGCAAAGGGTAGCTATTTGAAGAATCTGAAATATAAAATATATTTTGATTTATTTAATACTTTTTTGGTTACCACATGATTCCATATGTGTTATTTCATAGTTTTGATGTCTTCACTATTATAATACAATGTAAAAAAAAATAAAAATAAAGAAAAACCCTTGAATGAGTAGGTGTTCTAAAACTTTTGACCGGTAGTGTATGTATATATACAGCTCTGGAAAAAATTAAGAGACCACTGCAAATGTTTCTTAAATCAGCATCTCTACATGTATGACAGCCATTCCTTTCCAGTGTCTGTTGAATTCCAACACAGGCACACCTCATTCTACTGAATGAACCAAATCTTATTTAACGAGGAAAAGTATAAAAAACACTGCTGTGGTCATCACTATCCTCTTGCAATAGGACCAGCTGGATGGCAAAAACAGTGCTAATAGTACCTCAAAAGTAATATTAATCAAAAAATAACTATTGACCATGCCAAAAGAGTTGAAAAGGAACATTTTGAGTGAGGAAAAGAAGGGTTCAATTCTGGCTTTACTGGCAGAGGGATACAGTGAGCGTCAGGTTGCTTCCATCCTTAAAATTTCAAAGATGGCGGTTCATAAGAACAAGGTCAAGCAGCAGACATTGGGGACAACAAAGCTACAGACCGGCAGAGGGCGAAAACGACTCTCTACTGACCGGGATGACCGCCAACTCATTTGAATGTCACTCAACAACCGTAGGATGACATCAAGTGACCTACAAAAATAATGGCAAACGGCAGCTGGGGTGAAGTGCATGGCGAGGACGGTTCAAAACAGGCTCCTAGGGGCATGGCTGAAGTTGTGCAAAGCTAGAAAAAAGCCCTTCATCAATGAGAAGCAAAGAAGAGCCAGGCTGAGGTTTGCAAAAGACCATAAGGATTGGACCGTAGAGGACTGGAGTAAGGTCATCTTCTCTGATGAGTCCAATTTTCAGCTTTGCCCAACACCTGGTCATCTAATGGTTAGACTGAGACCTGGAGAGGCCTACAAGCCACAATGTCTCGCACCCACTGTGAAATTTGGTGGAGGATCGGTGATGATCTGGGGGTGCTTCAGCAAGGCTGGAATCGGGCAGATTTGTCTTTGTGAAGGACGCATGAATCAAGCCACGTACAAGGTTGTCCTGGAAGAAAACTTGCTTCCTTTTGCTCTGACATTGTTCCCCAACTCTGAGGATTGTTTTTTCCAGCAGGACAATGTGCCATGCCACACAGCCAGGTCAATCAAGGTGTGGATGGAGGACCACCAGATCAACACCCTGTCATGGCTGGCCCAATCTCCAGACCTGAACCCCATTGAAAACTTCTGGAATGTGATCAAGAGGAAGATGGATGGTCACAAGCCATCAAACAAAGCCGAGCTGCTTGAATCTTTGCGCCAGGAGTGGCATAAAGTCACCCAACATCAATGTGAAAGACTGGTGGAGAGCATGCCAAGATGCATGAAAGCTGTGATTGAAAATCAGGGTTATTCCACCAAATATTAATTTAAAAATGAACATGAACTTATTTTCTTTGCATTATTCGAGGTCTGACAACACTGCATCTTTTTTGTTATTTTGACCAGTTGTCATTTTCTGCAAATAAATGCTCTAAATGACAATATTTTTATTTGGAATTTGGGAGAAATGTTGTCAGTAGTTTATAGAATAAAACAGAAATGTTATTTTTACCCAAACACATACCTATCAATAGTAAAAGTAAAAGTGTTGGACCTTATATAGACAGGTGTGTGCCTTTCCAAATCATGTCCAATCAATTGAATTTACCACAGGTGGACTCCAATCAAGTTGTAGAAATATCTCAAGGATGATCAATGGAAACAGGATGCACCTGAGCAAAATGTCGAGTCTCATAGCAAAATGTCTAAATACTTACGTAAATAAGGTATTTCTGTTTTTTATTTTAAATACATTTACAAAAATGTCTAAAAACCTGTTTTCGCTTTGTCATAATGTAGTATTGTGTGTAGACTGCTGATTTAAAAAAAAATGTAATCCATTTTAGAATAAGGCTGTAACGTAAAAAATGTGGAAATAGTCAAGGGGGTCTGAATACTTTCCGAAAGCACTGTAGGTAGGGGGAAGTGACTAGGCAACAGGATAGATAACAGACAGTAGCAGCAGCGTATGAGATGACTGTGGAAGTGTGTGTTTGGCGACAATATGCCCGTGTGTACGTGTTATGTGTGAGTGAGTGTGTGTGTATGTGATGGAGTGTCAGTGTAAATATGTGTGAGTGTGTGGGTAGAGTCCAGTGTGTGGGTAGAGTCCAGTGTGTGGGAGTGGGTCCAGGGTGTCTGGGATGATGGTGTTGATGTGAGCAATGACCAGCCTTTCAAAGCATTTCATGGCTACAGATATGAGTGCTACAGGGCGATAGTAATTTAGACAGGTTGCCTTGGCATTCCTGGGCACAGAGACTATGGTGGTCTGCTTGAAACATGAAGGTATGAGAGGTTGAAAATGTCAGTGAAGTCACTTGCCAGCTGGTCAGCACATGCTCTGAGTACGCGTCCTGGTAATCCGTCTGGCCCTGCGGCCTTGTGAATGTTAACCTGTTTAAAGCTCTTACTCACATCGTCTACGGAGAGCATGATCACACAGTCATCCAGAACAGCTGGTGCTCTCATGCATGGTTCAGTGTTGCTTGCCTCGAAGCGAGCATAGAAGGCATTTATCTCGCCTGGTAGGCTCGCCTCACTGGGCAGCTCTCGGCTGGGTTTTAGAGAAAAATTCAGGAACTAGTTACACGTACAGTAATGTTACTATACAGGACTAAGATCGGATCCTACTGCGATCTTAGTCCTGTATAGTAACATTACTGTACGTGTAACTAGTTCCTGAATTTTTCTCTTGTCTCTCTCTTGAAGACGGCCCAGGGAGGGGGCCACCGCACCTTACTGTACGGGCACGCTGTCCTGCTACGACACTCCTACAGCGGCATGGTGAGTCCCTCTGCAGTCTGTCTGGAGACCCAAATACAGGAAATAACATGTACTTGAATCAGTTTCACAATCTTCCATTCCAGGTTCGTACTCTGTGATGTCAGTCAGCTGTGGTTGTCATCATCGTGTTTTGTATTCTGGCCTGTATTTTCTAGTGATACATGGGTTGCTGAGCCAGTCAAACAAGGCAGTAGGAGACTGGTTTCTTCCATGTTGTGTCAGGTTGTGTTGACCAATCATTGGCTTGTGTTTTGTTTCTCTGTCTAGTACCTGTGTTGCCTAGGCACCTCCCGATCCTCAACCGACAAACTGGCGTTTGACGTTGGACTGCAGGAAGACACAACAGGTAGGTCTCTTTCCCTTCCTGTTGTAGCAACTAACCTAGCATCCAGTCCACCCAACAGCCATAGTATAGCTAGTACAGTCAGATGAGACAACAGCCATAGTATATCTAGTACAGTCAGATGATACAACAGCCATAGTATATCTAGTACAGTCAGATGAGACAACAGCCATAGTATATCTAGTACAGTCAGATGATACAACAGCCATAGTATATCTAGTACAGTCAGATGAGACAACAGCCATAGTATATCTAGTACAGTCAGACGGTTACTAGGCTCCAGACCCTCAGTGGTGCTGCTGGTGGTTACTAGGCTCCAGACTCTCAGTGGTGCTGCTGGCGGTTACTAGGCTCCAGACCCTCAGTGGTGCTGCTGGCGGTTACTAGGCTCCAGACCCTCAGTGGTGCTGCTGGTGGTTACTAGGCTCCAGACCCTCAGTGGTGCTGCTGGTGGTTACTAGGCTCCAGACCCTCAGTGGTGCTGCTGGTGGTTACTAGGCTCCAGACCCTCAGTGGTGCTGCTGGTGGTTACTAGGCTCCAGACCCTCAGTGGTGCTGCTGGTGGTTACTAGGCTCCAGACCCTCAGTGGTGCTGCTGGCGAATACTAGGCTCCAGACCCTCAGTGGTGCTGCTGGTGGTTACTAGGCTCCAGACCCTCAGTGGTGCTGCTGGCGGTTACTAGGCTCCAGTCCCTCAGTGGTGCTGCTGGTGGTTACTAGGCTCCGGACCCTCAGTGGTGCTGCTGGCGGTTACTAGGTTCCAGACCCTCAGTGGTGCTGCTGGTGGTTACTAGGCTCCAGACCCTCAGTGGTGCTGCTGGTGGTTACTAGGCTCCAGACCCTCAGTGGTGCTGCTGGCGGTTACTAGGCTCCAGACCCTCAGTGGTGCTGCTGGCGGTTACTAGGCTCCAGATCCTCAGTGGTGCTGCTAGCGGTTACTAGGCTCCAGACCCTCAGTGGTGCTGCTGGTGGTTACTAGGCTCCAGACCCTCAGTGGTGCTGCTGGCGGTTACTAGGCTCCAGACCCTCAGTGGTGCTGCTGGTGGTTACTAGGCTCCAGACCCTCAGTTGTGCTGCTGGCGGTTACTAGGCTCCAGACCCTCAGTGGTGCTGCTGGTGGTTACTAGGCTCCAGACCCTCAGTGGTGCTGCTGGCGGTTACTAGGCTCCAGACCCTCAGTGGTGCTGCTGGTGGTTACTAGGCTCCAGACCCTCAGTGGTGCTGCTGGTGGTTACTAGGCTCCAGACCCTCAGTGGTGCTGCTGGCGGTTAATAGGCTCCAGACCCTCAGTGGTGCTGCTGGTGGTTACTAGGCTCCAGACCCTCAGTGGTGCTGCTGGTGGTTACTAGGCTCCAGACCCTCAGTGGTGCTGCTGGTGGTTACTAGGCTCCAGACCCTCAGTGGTGCTGCTGGTGGTTACTAGGCTCCAGACCCTCAGTGGTGCTGCTGGTGGTTACTAGGCTCCAGACCCTCAGTGGTGCTGCTGGTGGTTTCTAGGCTCCAGACCCTCAGCGGTGCTGCTGGTGGTTACTAGGCTCCAGACCCTCAGTGGTGCTGCTGGCGGTTACTAGACTCCAGTCCCTCAGTGGTGCTGCTGGTGGTTACTAGGCTCCAGACCCTCAGTGGTGCTGCTGGTGGTTACTAGGCTCCAGACCCTCAGTGGTGCTGCTGGTGGTTACTAGGCTCCAGACCCTCAGTGGTGCTGCTGGCGGTTACTAGGCTCCAGACCCTCAGTGGTGCTGCTGGTGAATACTAGGCTCCAGACCCTCAGTGGTGCTGCTGGTGGTTACTAGGCTCCAGACCCTCAGTGGTGCTGCTGGTGGTTACTAGGCTCCAGACCCTCAGTGGTGCTGCTGGTGGTTACTAGGCTCCAGACCCTCAGTGGTGCTGCTGGCGGTTACTAGGCTCCAGACCCTCAGTGGTGCTGCTGGTGAATACTAGGCTCCAGACCCTCAGTGGTGCTGCTGGTGGTTACTAGGCTCCAGACCCTCAGTGGTGCTGCTGGTGGTTACTAGGCTCCAGACCCTCAGTGGTGCTGCTGGTGGTTACTAGGCTCCAGACCCTCAGTGGTGCTGCTGGTGGTTACTAGGCTCCAGACCCTCAGTGGTGCTGCTGGCAGTTACTAGGCTCCAGACCCTCAGTGGTGCTGCTGGCGGTTACTAGGCTCCAGACCCTCAGTGGTGCTGCTGGCGGTTACTAGGCTCCAGACCCTCAGTGGTGCTGCTGGTGGTTACTAGGCTCCAGACCCTCAGTGGTGCTGCTGGTGGTTTCTAGGCTCCAGACCCTCAGCGGTGCTGCTGGTGGTTACTAGGCTCCAGACCCTCAGTGGTGCTGCTGGCGGTTACTAGGCTCCAGACCCTCAGTGGTGCTGCTGGTGGTTACTAGGCTCCAGACCCTCAGTGGTGCTGCTGGCGGTTACTAGGCTCCAGACCCTCAGTGGTGCTGCTGGTGGTTACTAGGCTCCAGACCCTCAGTGGTGCTGCTGGCGGTTACTAGGCTCCAGACCCTCAGTGGTGCTGCTGGTGGTTACTAGGCTCCAGACCCTCAGTGGTGCTGCTGGTGGTTACTAGGCTCCAGACCCTCAGTGGTGCTGCTGTTGATTTTTTGTTGATATGTAATGTTATTGTTGCTCAAACATATTGTGAATTTATTTGATAATTCATATACATTGCTTTGGTAACCGTGACAACCACTCACTCACAATAAATCATTTATTAAATTGAATTGAATCGCGAGAGAGAGCGAGGCTCAGAGAATCTATGCATTTCTTGCTATTTGCATTGCTTGCTGTTTGGGGTTTTAGGCTAGGTTCTGTATAAGCACTTTGTGACATCTGCTGATGGAAATACATTTGATTTTATTTGAGAGAGAGAGAAAGAGAGAGGGAGAGTGAGAGTGTGAGAGAGAGAGAGAGAGTGTGTGAGAGTGTGTGTGTGTGAGAGAGAGAGAGAGAGGGAGAGAGAGAGAGAGAGAGAGAGAGAGAGAGTGTGTGTGTGAGAGTGTGTGAGAGTGTGTGAGAGTGTGTGTGTGAGAGAGAGAGAGAGAGAGAGAGAGAGAGAGAGAGAGAGAGAGAGATGCCCCTGGGGAGAGGAGCCTTTGTGCCCACCAGGAGGCCAGCCATCTGCCCCAGGGTCTCTCTCTGTGTCTGAGAGAGGAAGAGAGTGCATAGTACATAAAAGGATGTTTATCTGTGCTCAAGTTTCTGTTAAATGTGTATACTGTGTTTTTGGATGCTTTGACTCGTGTGTGTATTGAGGTGAGGCGTGCTGGTGGACCATCCACCCTGCCTCCAAGCAGAGAGAAGGTTACTGTCATGTTACCATAGTCTCAGCCATATCCTTCCTGCCCTTATCTCTAACAGGAGAGGCGTGCTGGTGGACCATTCACCCTGCCTCCAAGCAGAGAGAAGGTTACTGTCATGTTACCATAGTCTCAGCCATATCCTTCCTGTCCTTATCTCTAACAGGAGAGGCGTGCTGGTGGACCATTCACCCTGCCTCCAAGCAGAGAGAAGGTTACTGTCATGTTACCATAGTCTCAGCCATATCCTTCCTGTCCTTATCTCTAACAGGAGAGGCGTGCTGGTGGACCATTCACCCTGCCTCCAAGCAGAGAGAAGGTTACTGTCATGTTACCATAGTCTCAGCCATATCCTTCCTGTCCTTATCTCTAACAGGAGAGGCGTGCTGGGGGACCATCCACCCTGCCTCCAAGCAGAGAGAAGGTTACTGTCATGTTATCATAGTCTCAGCCATATCCTTCCTGTCCTTATCTCTAACAGGAGAGGCGTGCTGGTGGACCATCCACCCTGCCTCCAAGCAGAGGTCGGAGGGAGAGAAGGTTACTGTCATGTTATCATAGTCTCAGCCATATCCTTCCTGTCCTTATCTCTAACAGGAGAGGCGTGCTGGGGGACCATCCACCCTGCCTCCAAGCAGAGAGAAGGTTACTGTCATGTTATCATAGTCTCAGCCATATCCTTCCTGTCCTTATCTCTAACAGGAGAGGCGTGCTGGGGGACCATCCACCCTGCCTCCAAGCAGAGAGAAGGTTACTGTCATGTTATCATAGTCTCAGCCATATCCTTCCTGTCCTTATCTCTAACAGGAGAGGCGTGCTGGGGGACCATCCACCCTGCCTCCAAGCAGAGAGAAGGTTACTGTCATGTTATCATAGTCTCAGCCATATCCTTCCTGTCCTTATCTCTAACAGGAGAGGCGTGCTGGTGGACCATCCACCCTGCCTCCAAGCAGAGAGAAGGTTACTGTCATGTTATCATAGTCTCAGCCATATCCTTCCTGTCCTTATCTCTAACAGGAGAGGCGTGCTGGTGGACCATCCACCCTGCCTCCAAGCAGAGAGAAGGTTACTGTCATGTTACCATAGTCTCAGCCATATCCTTCCTGTCCTTATCTCTAACAGGAGAGGCGTGCTGGTGGACCATCCACCCTGCCTCCAAGCAGAGAGAAGGTTACTGTCATGTTACCATAGTCTCAGCCATATCCTTCCTGTCCTTATCTCTAACAGGAGAGGCGTGCTGGTGGACCATTCACCCTGCCTCCAAGCAGAGAGAAGGTTACTGTCATGTTACCATAGTCTCAGCCATATCCTTCCTGTCCTTATCTCTAACAGGAGAGGCGTGCTGGTGGACCATTCACCCTGCCTCCAAGCAGAGAGAAGGTTACTGTCATGTTACCATAGTCTCAGCCATATCCTTCCTGTCCTTATCTCTAACAGGAGAGGCGTGCTGGGGGACCATTCACCCTGCCTCCAAGCAGAGAGAAGGTTACTGTCATGTTACCATAGTCTCAGCCATATCCTTCCTGTCCTTATCTCTAACAGGAGAGGCGTGCTGGTGGACCATTCACCCTGCCTCCAAGCAGAGGTCGGAGGGAGAGAAGGTCCGAGTGGGGGATGACCTCATCCTAGTTAGCGTGTCATCAGAGCGATACCTGGTGAGTCTCTGATACCCTTTTCACACTATCATGCTGACACCAACCAAACTGTGATGCCTTGGAGGTTTCATTTTTGCATTGTTGTTTTTCAGCGCTGTGGCTTTGTCCTTTTAGCAAACTATGGCAGATCAGGCTAGCTCATTTCACCTTGGTTTTGTCTCAGTTCAATCTGGCTAGTGTGAAAAGCCCTTGACTTGGTTTTGTCTCAGTTCAATCTGGCTAGTGTGAAAAGCCCTTGCCTTGGTTTGTCTCAGTTCAATCTGGCTTGTGTGAAAAGCCCTTGCCTTGGTTTGTCTCAGTTCAATCTGGCTAGTGTGAAAAGCCCTTGCCTTGGTTTGTCTCAGTTCAATCTGGCTTGTGTGAAAAGCCCTTGCCTTGGTTTGTCTCAGTTCAATCTGGCTAGTGTGAAAAGCCCTTGACTTGGTTTCCAGTTCAGTAAACCAATAATCAGACAGGTAACATGGAGCAGGTGTGATCTGTCTATAGAGGAAGTGACATAGACTCTTTCTTGTCATCTGGACTGGCTATTAGATCCTCCTTGTCAGTCCCATTTGGAACCAGAACTCAACAACCCCAAAACAGGAGCAAAAAGCAACTGTCTGGTACACGGGTCCACTTCAACAGTAAACAGTACATTTCTCTCAGTGTAATACACTGGTCCACTTCAACAGTAAACAGTACATTTCAATTGAAACAAGTGAAATTCCTGTCAGGTTAGAATGAGAAGTCAAACGTCCCTTCCTCCCTCCCTCTCCTCCTGTCGTTCCACTAAGCGTTGCTGTGGTTGATTTCCTCCCTCTCCTCCTGTCGTACCACTAAGCGTTGCCGTGGTTGATTTCCTCCCTCTCCTCCTGTCGTTCCACTAAGCGTTGCTGTGGTTGATTTCCTCCCTCTCCTCCTGTCGTACCACTAAGCGTTGCCGTGATTGATTTCCTCCCTCTCCTCCTGTCGTACCACTAAGCGTTGCCGTGGTTGATTTCCTCCCTCTCCTCCTGTCGTTCCACTAAGCGTTGCTGTGGTTGATTTCCTCCCTCTCCTCCTGTCGTTCCACTAAGCGTTGCCGTGGTTGATTTCCTCCCTCTCCTTGCAGCACCTATCGTACGGTACCGACAGCCTGCAGGTGGACGCAGCGTTCCAGCAGACTCTCTGGAGCGTAGCTACTGTCTGCTCCGGCAGCGAGGTGGCCCAAGGTGGGTCACAGATACACACACACGCACGCACGCACGCACACACACACACACACACACACACACACACACAAACACGCACACACACACACACACACACACACACACACACACACACACACAAACACAAACACGCACACACACACACACACACACAAACACGCACACACACAAACATGCACGCACACACACGCGCACACACACTGTTCCAAGGTAGGTCTCTGTCTGTCTCTGCCCCAGATTGAGGCTTCACCAGGATTAATGGAGGGAGGCCCTGGACTGACACCGATAAAGAGCCTGAACAAACATGATGCTACTGCAAAAGCTAATGGGGTCATATGAACAACCACGATGCTACTGCAAAAGCTAATGGGGTCATATGAACAACCACGATGCTACTGCAAAAGCTAATGGGGTCCTATGAACAACCACGATGCTACTGCAAAAGCTAATGGGGTCATATGAACAACCACGATGCTACTGCAAAAGCTAATGGGGTCATATGAACAACCACGATGCTACTGCAAAAGCTAATGGGGTCATATGAACAACCACGATGCTACTGCAAAAGCTAATGGGGTCATATGAACAGCCATTGTTTAACAAACAGGGGAACATTATCTGAGACCTCCATTGTATCAGAGCCCCTAAGAAAAGATGAAGTGTGAACTGACAAGACGACCAAATGGATTGACATCCTCCCTCCAACTGATGATTCTGACAATGGCTTTAGCAGTGAAATAGTTATTTGATTTAACCTTTATTTTGACAGGGTGTCATGTTGAGACCAAGGTGTCTTTTACAAATGAAAGATACACACATCAAATACAAATAGGAAATGCAAAACAGGAATTCAAACAGGATCCTAGAAACCAAACAAATTCATCACTGATCGCTGATGTCCCTGCGCAGTGGCCTTCTCTAATATCATGTCTGGTCCAGAGGCAGGCTAACCTCTCCTCTCTCCCCCTGCAGGGTTCATGATCGGCGGGGACGTGCTGAGGCTGCTCCATGGTCACATGGATGAGTGTCTGACGGTGCCATCAGGGGAACACGGGGAGGATCAGCGCAGGTACGTGGCAGATTGGGGGGATTTCCTTAATCTATGATGACGGAAGCTAGTTCTGGAAATGTCCTTTACCGTAAACCTCCCTTTATAATCATCATAATAGACTGTTACCTGCTGTTCAACTGATCTGTCAGTGTGGTCAGGACTCTCAGTGTGGTCAGGACTGAAAGTAAAGCAGCATGGGTAAACATCAACGATCCTCTGGTGTTTGATTGGACGTCAATGCAGCAGAGCATGCTGGGATGAAGGGCACTAGGAGAGCTGCTCACACACAGAGAAATAAAAGCCTGTCTTTACCCAAAGTGTTATGTTTGTACGCAGTGTGTGTGTGTGTGTGTGTGTGTGTGTGTGTGTGTGTGTGTGTGTGTGTGTGTGTGTGTGTGCGGAAGCGTGTGCATTCTCCTTGGATGCAGAAGTGTGTGTGCTTATCTTCAAAGTAGGACATCCACTGTTCTGCTTCAAAGAAGAGAAATGAGTAGGTAGTTCTACTCTGTAGGGAGGGAGGGAGGGATGGAACGAGGGATTGAGAAGAAGAGGGATGGAGAGAGGGATGGGATGGAGGGAGAGAGGGATGGAGGGAGGGGGAGAGAGAGGGATGGAGGGAGGGGGAGAGAGAGGAATGGAGGGAGAGAGGGATGGAGGGAGGGAAGGAGGGAGGGAGAGAGAGAGAGAGGGATGGAGGGAGGGATGGAGGAAGGATGGATGGATGGAGGGAGAGAGGGGTGGAGGGAGGGATGGAGGAAGGGAGGGAGGGAGGAAGGGAGGGAGGGAGGGAGGGAGGGATGGAGGGAGGGAGGGATGGAGGAAGGGAGGGAGGGAGGGATGGAGGGAGGGAGGGAACGAGGGATTGAGAAGAAGAGGGATGGAGAGAGGGAGGGAGGGAGGGAGAGAGAGAGGGATGGAGGGAGGGAGGGAGGGAGGGATGGAGGGAGGGAGGGATGGAGGAAGGATGGATGGAGGCAGCACAACGCCTACTCTAGACAGAATGAGCTCCCAGTAGCCTGAATTATATATTTCCCCCAGAACGTTATGATCATGTGACTATTAATAATGACAGTTTCACCTGGCCTCCCTGGACATCCTGTCATCGTTAAACATACTTTATGTGAATGACTCTGTCCTCGTTATCAAAGTACTGGTCTCTACAGCAAATTATCTTACTGTGGGAAGTTGAACTAAATGTATTGCACCAATCTTGTCTCAAGCCATGGTGCGTTTGGATATGAAATAGAAGGTTGTTATGTGATCCAAATGTAAGTGTGCACTCTTCTGAAACTGAACCTTCTGACCCCTCCTGGTAAGCTCTACTGAACCTGTTTAGTTCTTAGTGCTGGGTGTCTAAGTCTACCCAGTCAGTATCCAATATTGATGTGTGGCCTTCAGCAATACAACCACAGTTACACACACAGAGACACAGCACACTGCTCACTGCTGCAGGCCAATATACTGCCCTCACTATCCACTGCTGCAGGCCAATATACTGCCCTCACTATCCACTGCTGCAGGCCAAGATACTGCCCTCACTATCCACTGCTGCACGCCAAGATACTGCCCTCACTATCCACTGCTGCAGGTCAAGATACTGCCCTCACTATCCACTGCTGCACGCCAAGATACTGCCCTCACTATCCACTGCTGCAGGCCAATATACTGCCCTCACTATCCACTGCTGCAGACCAAGATACTGCCCTCACTATCCACTGCTGCAGGTCAAGATACTGCCCTCACTATCCACTGCTGCAGGCCAAGATACTGCCCTCACTATCCACTGCTGCAGGCCAAGATACTGCCCTCACTATCCACTGCTGCAGGCCAAGATACTGCCCTCACTATCCACTGCTGCAGGCCAATATACTGCCCTCACTATCCACTGCTGCAGACCAAGATACTGCCCTCACTATCCACTGCTGCAGGCCAATATACTGCCCTCACTATCCAATGCTGCAGGCAAATATACTGCCCTCATTATCCAAAGAGAAACACAGCAGCAAAACATGGAAGGATGTGAAATAAGTTGCCCATAGATTTATCATTTTCCTGTTGTGAAGTGTGTATGTGTGAATATGTGCTATATGAGGACATTAGCAGCAGGCTCTGATATAGACCAGTGTAATGGTCTGGTCTGTGGTGGAGGCATGGCTGATAACCACCTCCACCCACCACCACTACCCCGACTCACGTCTCTTTTCTTCCCCAGGACGGTGCACTACGAGGGGGGAGCTGTGTCCATCCACGCCCGCTCCCTCTGGAGACTGGAGACACTACGAGTGGCGTAAGTCCAACTCTATGACATATCTATCTCACCTCCCATTGACAATCTGTTAACACTCGATGTAGAACCATTATCACTATAGACAATGTAATATTATCACTATAGACACTGTAATATTATCACTATAGACACTGTAATATTATCACTATATACACTGTAATATTATCACTATATATACACTGTAATATTATCACTATATACACTGTAATATTATCACTATAGACACTGTAATATTATCACTATAGACACTGTAATATTATCACTATATACACTGTAATATTATCACTATATATACACTGTAATATTATCACTATATATACACTGTAATATTATCACTATATACACTGTAATATTATCACTATAGACACTGTAATATTATCACTATAGACACTGTAATATTATCACTATAGACACTGTAATATTATCACTATAGACACTGTAATATTATCACTATAGACACTGTAATATTATCACTATAGACACTGTAATATTATCACTATATACACTGTAATATTATCACTATAGACACTGTAATATTATCACTATAGACACTGTAATATTATCACTATAGACACTGTAATATTATCACTATAGACACTGTAATATTATCACTATAGACACTGTAATATTATCACTATAGACACTGTAATATTATCACTATAGACACTGTAATATTATCACTATAGACACTGTAATATTATCACTATAGACACTGTAATATTATCACTATAGACACTGTAATATTATCACTATAGACACTGTAATATTATCACTATAGACACTGTAATATTATCACTATAGACACTGTAATATTATCACTATAGACACTGTAATATTATCACTATAGACACTGTAATATTATCACTATAGACACTGTAATATTATCACTATAGACACTGTAATATTATCACTATAGACACTGTAATATTATCACTATAGACACTGTAATATTATCACTATAGACACTGTAATATTATCACTATAGACACTGTAATATTATCACTATAGACACTGTAATATTATCACTATAGACACTGTAATATTATCACTATAGACACTGTAATATTATCACTATAGACACTGTAATATTATCACTATAGACACTGTAATATTATCACTATAGACACTGTAATATTATCACTATAGACACTGTAATATTATCACTATAGACACTGTAATATTATCACTATAGACACTGTAATATTATCACTATAGACACTGTAATATTATCACTATATACACTGTAATATTATCACTATATACACTGTAATATTATCACTATAGACACTGTAATATTATCACTATAGACACTGTAATATTATCACTATATACACTGTAATATTATCACTATATACACTGTAATATTATCACTATAGACACTGTAATATTATCACTATATACACTGTAATATTATCACATTACTGTAATATTATCACTATATACACTGTAATATTATCACTATAGACACTGTAATATATCACTATATACACTGTAATATTATCAC